>NC_057801.1:330803365-330876880 GCF_018294505.1 Triticum aestivum
GGGGGGGGGGTGAATAGGCGATTTTTATGAAAGTCTTCAAAACTTAGAAGTTTCAAAGACAAACAACAGAAATGGCCTAGTTGATATGCAGCGGAAGATAAACTACCATAAGCAAGCCATAGTCAAATATGCAATGATGTGAAAGTACAGGACTAATAGCAGCTAAGTAGTAAGGATCGGGATGGAAGATAGTGTGAAGCCAATCAACAGTAGTAGTCAAGCAATGAAGTCAAACAGATACACAGATAGGAAGTGACTTCACGAAGACAAACTTAAGTAAAGGATGGAAAGGGATAGAACCAGTCGCTTGTTGAAGACACAGGATTTGTTGGACCAGTTCCAGTTGCTGTGACAACTGTACATCTGGTTAGGGAGGCTGAGATTCAACTTAGAAGACCATGTCTTCACCTTATTCCCCTTGAGCTAAGGACACTTAGTCCTCGCCCAATCACTCTGGTAAGTCTTCAAGGTAGACTTCCGAACCTTCACATACTTTGTTCACCCGGCAATCCACAATGACTCTTGGATGCTCAGAACGCGACACCTAACCGGCTGGAGGATACACAATCCTCAAGTGTAATAAGTCTTCAGGTCACACAGATAGAAAGACTTCAGTGATGCCTAACACTCTTTGGCTCTGGGTGTTTGGGCTTTGTCCTCGCAAGGATTTCTCTCTCTCAAATGCTTCGAGGTGGGTTGCTCTCAAAACGACAAAAGTCGTGGAGTAACTCTGAGCAGCCACCAATTTATGGTGTAGGGGGTGGGATATTTATAGCCACAAGGCAACCCAACCTGATTTGTCCGAAATGACCCTGGGTCACTAAGGAACTGACACGTGTTCCAACGGTCAGATTTCAAACACACACGGCAACTTTACTTGGGCTACAAGCAAAGCTGACTCATCCAGCTCTGGATAAGATTTGCTCTCATTGTCTTTGCTCGAAGACATAGGATTTGGGTTAAGCATCACTTCAGTCACTCTGACTTAGTTCACTTGGACCCCACTTAACAGTACGGTGGTTCCTATGACTCAACACAGAAGAAAAGGAAACAACAAAACAACTCAGTCTTCGCGCTCCATAGTCTTCACTCAATGTCTTCTCATGTCATAGTCTTCAATGTGAACATCTTCACACACCACCATTGTCTTCATGTCTTCATACATTTTTAGGGGCCATCTCCGGTAGGTAAACCGAATCAATGAGGGACACTACCTGCATTATCCTGCAATTCTCACAAACGCATTAGTCCCTCAACCAACTTTGTCGTCAATACTCCAAAACCAACTAGGGGTGGCACTAGATGCACTTACAATCTCCCCCTTTTTGGTGATTGATGACAAACTGGTTGAAGTTTTCAACGGGGATAAAGTATGTGAAATTGTAAAGGATAGGAAATTGTCTTCATAAGTAGTAAGGGCTCCCCCTGAAGATGTGCATATAAGTAATTTTGCTTTTGGAATGCAAATGCACATGGCAGGTTGTACTTGTGGAGATCCACTTCAAATTATGAAGATAATTCATCATGCATGAAATGATATAGCAAATAGGATGACATGCATAATGAAAAATGGACGTTTGCAGGATGATCTAAGTGCGGAAGTTATCATCGCACATGCGGAATTTATCATCGCATCACAGTAAAGCAAATAAGTAGCAGACGACCATCAAGTTTAGGTGTTACAACTCAAAGAACCAAATGTTTCAAAAAGCAAGAGTTGTAAGCACGAGGCAAAATATAATGCAACCGCCCATATGAACCCGCTTGAAGACTGTCAACTCATAAGCTTCTCCCCTTTTGTCAGTAAGGACCAAAAAGGTTTGAAGACATAGAGCATCTACTCGTCCTCATGAGTAGGTGAAGCAGCAGGGTTATCGTCGTTGGTTGGCGGTGCAGACGAACTTGGTGCAGTGTCGATCCGTGCAGTTGTAGGAGGTGGTGAAGTAGCATCATCTTCGTCATCGATCACTCTGGCATTGACAGTTGCCGCGGAGGAAGAATATTCAGAGTCTTCAAGAGATGGAGTGCGACGTATGACAACAGTCCGTGGAGGAGTGGAGTCAAACTGGAATCTTTCATTCAAGCCATCGTCTTGAAGATCTGCTTCAGCACTAAGCAGGGTCAAGCTCTTCCATGATCGCCGGCAAGTTTCATGAGCAACAAAGGCATTCTTGGTCGCTAGGTTACGAATGCGATTGACATCCACCAAGAGGCTTTGCATCTGTCTTTTGAGCCAAAAGTGATGTTTATCCTGTTTCTGATGAAGGGCCACAAGAAGTTCTCGGTCATTGAGAACGCGAGAACGCTTCTGAGGCCTTTGTGCAATGGTGCTTTCAGTGGCTTCAGTAGGTGCTCGATGAGGCAGACGAGTATTTCCAGCCAATGAATAGATTCGTGTTTCTGCTTGAACACCTTCAATGGGTTGAGTGAAGCTTTGGTGCTCGGCATTCTGAAGACAAAGAGGCTTCTTGGCAGGGTCTGAGTATATGGCTTCAACTGACATGTCAACCTCTGGTAAAAAGATCAGATGGTTGCAAGCAGATGGTTGATAGTTGACAGATGAGTGTCGCTTGATGAGGCGCATGACCCATGGAGCATAAAACTTCAGACCAAATAGATCAGATCCGGAAGCAGCAAGTTGCCTGATGAAGAATTCTTGAGTATTGAAGCTGATGCCATTGAGAATGTAGAAGACCAAAGTCTTCATAGCTCCTTCAAGCATGGCCACTGATGAATGTCCTTTGATAGGCCATAGAGTTTGCCTGGTAATATGATATATTGTGCGTGGCAGATACTCAAGGTCTTCAACAAAGAACTCTGTTGGATATTCAGCGTTAGATGGCAAGGGCTTCATCATGCTCAACATCTGGCTCATGTTGGGTTCTGGATTATGGAAGATGCTCTCCAATGCATTGCGGTGTAGCTGACAATCAGGCTCATATAGCTCGCCAGGAGTGGCTAGCCCTTTAAGCTCAATGATGTCAAGAGCTTTGGCTTCATGATGAACGTTTTCGGTCATCCATTCGAGGACCCATGTCTTGATATGTCTGTTGTAGCCGCGAATGTGTAGAGTAGCATAGAATTGAAGCAATAGCTCTTCATTCCAGTGTTCTTTGTCTATCACAAAGTTGAGCATACCAGCATCACGAGAGCAATCAAGTGCTTCTTTTAAGCACGGCAGTCCAGCAATGGCTTCATTATCAAGGCGCATATGAGGGAAAATGCGCCCTTGATCATATAGAACGAAGGAGTAATAGCTTCTCTACTGATAGCTCCAGAACCGATCTGATGATATCATTGGCTTTGAGTAAGGGTTCTTGGCGCTGTCAAAGAAGGTATTGTGGATTTTGAAGCCATTAGCATTGAAGGACCCTGGTGAGTTTGCAGTACCTTGAAACTTTGGCAGTCTTGGCTTGGGCTTCTGGACCTGAGGCCTATGCTCAACATGATAATCAAATTGGGGTCCAGAGGCAGTAGGCGGAGGTACCAGAATGGGCCATCGAATAGTGGTTAGATGACCATGGTTGTATGCTTGCTCAACTGTGTGGGGCCTTGGTGGCGGAACTGGAGCAGGGGCAACAGCTGAGGCTTCAGGCTGCACAACAGGTGCTTCAGGAGCAGTTGCCTCATTAGCTTCAGGTGCAGTGGCCTCATTAGCTTCAGGCACACTGGTTGGTTCAAGCTCCACATTAGCGTCAGCCATGACAACGTCATTGGCTTCATTATCGTTGGTGGTGGCAGCTTCAACATTTTCAACCTCCTCTTGATGAACAGGAGGGTCGGGCACTGGCACGTTCACATCAGGGACACGTACATCTTCTTGATTCTCTTCGGCTGATGCAGCCGGAATGTCTTCAGCAGCTTGGGCTTCAGACATGGAGACATTCACAGTTGGAGTGGGTTCAGAAAATACTTGACGTGCAACAGGTTGGCGTTGCACTTCTCCTTCTGGAACGCTTGACAGAGGGATTTGAGGCCTTTGTCCTTTGCGAAGCCTGCGAAGTGCTGGCAGCGCCTTTGGAGATGGAGTTGGCTGGGCCTCAAAGTCTTCATCTTCTTCTTCCACGGGTGATGTAGCTTGTTGTTGTTGTCGGGGAGTACTTGGGGAGTCTTGTTGCTATGGGTGATCAGCCCATGATGCATCCTGAGCAATTGGCGTCAGAGGATGACCAATGCTGATGAGTTCGCTGTTCATAAGAATAGGCGATGATACCACGTTGTGTTCGATCTGAGGAAGAACTTCATCATCTTCAACATTGTCATCATGACCAATGTCTTCAGCAGCGGTGGGTTCAGCTGCTGGTATATCTTCAGCTTCATGAGCCTCTGTGGAAGCAGGCTCATGAACTATCATCCTTCTTTCTTGATGTTCTGACGGAGGGCGAACCACTGAAATGGGTTCAACAACTAAGGGCTCTGTGGGAGCAGCCCTAGTCTTCTTGGTCTTGCGCTTCTTCTTGGAGGGAGCGGCATCAGAGGCTTCAGTATTCTTCCTCTTTCTGGCTTCAGCCTCGGCAGCCCTCATCTTCTTCTGTTCTGAAGCGGTTGTGGTGACCTTTGGCTTCGAGCCAGTCATGCTGCTTGGGAAGATAATGCGAGGGGCTTCTTGGATTCATGGTGCAGGCTGGTCAGCAGGAAGCTTCTTCTTTTTCTTTGCAGCCATCCTGGGGTCAATGCCAGGATGGCCAAGTGACTTGCGCTTCTCAGCCTCATTGTAGGCAAGCACACACTTATCAGCCAAACTCTTCATGCGCTCACGAGAGCCTTGAGCTTCTTGGCGCTTCTTCAGAAAAGCTTCTTTAAGCTCATGCAGCATGACCTTGAAGTTTCTGACGTCTTGAACACTGAGCTTCTCCACATGCCTCTTGAATTGAGCCTTCTCATAATCAATTTTGTTCTTCAGCTCAACGATGCGCTGAGCAAGAGCTAGCTCAGAAGCAATGGCGCCATTGAAAGAGACGCTGAGGCCAATGGGAAGCTGCAAATCCTCAAAGCTTAGATTGGGGGTGTCGAACCACTCATAAATGAAGTTATGGATGATTGCCATATCAAAGAGAGGCAAGTTGTTGAAGATTTCTGCTTCTTCCTTGCTCTGTATCAGTTGCTCAAGGGCATCATCAGCAAGATCTTCATCACTGGACAGATCAATGGGTTCTGCACGCAGAATTGCGGCAGGAGTCAAGGCTTGATCAGTATGCCTGACAAGTTGCTTTTTCTTCTCCGTCTTCTTGGAGATGCGGGATTGATCTTCAGACTGCACACTGGCTTCAGGAGGTGTAGTGGCCAGTGGCTTCACACGACAAGCTTTTGGAGGTGCAGCTAATGATGAAGCCTTAATCTTCTTTGGCTTCTGGATCCTTGGAGGAGGAGCTGGGTCTTCATCAGAATCAACATCATTGTCAGAATGATCCACTTTGGCACCTTGTACCAAGATGTAGGAGATGAGGCCATCAAGGTTTGCAAAGGGGCCAATTCTATTTTCTTCAGCTTCACGTGTGCCATCATCACGGGGAGCAGAGGGGCCAGGATTGAAGTATAATCCCCATGACTTCTTGTTTTCCTTTGCTGAAGCCTTAGCATACTGAAAATTGCGCTTGAAGAGATTGTCGTCATGACACCAGAGTAATGATGTGGGATCGGCATTCTCAGGCTGAGGTCCACGGACCATGCATGGATAAAAATCTTGTGCAATAGCTTCAGCTCTGTTCTTGGGTTGAAGACCTCGATAGAGAATATCGCCCCAAGGACTCTTGATTGCATTCTTCTCTGCATATTCCTTGGTTACGAACTTGTAGTTGAACCACTCTTCAGCCCAATAGCGTCGAATCCATTGGATTCGTGTCTTGCACTGATGATATGTCTCTTCAGGATCTGTCTTGTAGAGCTCTGCTAGGACATCAGGAAGATCTTTGGATGTTCCTTCTCGGCGCTGTCTGCCACCCTTCCTTGCTGATTTTTCTGCAGCCATGAACTTCAAACTGAATGGCTTCAATATGTTCAAAGGCTTCAGAGACTTTCGCTTGTTGGTCCAGCAGGAACTGGCTTCAGGAGAATTGATATGATGCTGTAAGTATTCTGCAAACGAATGCAGACTATGAGAACCAAGGGATTCTCCCACGGACATGTACCTGTGACAGCATTAGAGATGCGAGGGAAGGGGAAGAGGTCATATGCATTCTCAGAAGATTTTGAAGATAAATCAGTTGAAGACATTGACCTCATGATGCGAAGACATTCACTTATATGTGGTGAGTTGATTCCAGATTTGTACCAATCCGTGAATAAGTACAAGTGAGGAATCAAACTAGATAGGAAATCTAAGTGAATAGACTAGGCATTATGAGATGCAGACAGAATGGATCTAACATTGAGTAGGTAGAAACCACTTTCAGTAAGTAGGATGAATATATGAAGATCAAAAAGGTGGTAAAAATAGAGTTATAATTACCGCACGACGAACTGCTAGATGGGAAGAATAGGAGACCGAGTAGTTCAGCCCACCGTGCCCTAACTTGGCGACGGAGGACACCTACGGCGACGGCGGAGAGGGCGATGTCCACGGCCGGCGTGAGGAAGGCGTCGGAGAAGTCGCCGTAGCTAAGCGCTTCATCGACGGCGTCGTCGAGAGCTAGCGGTGACGCTAGGGTTTTGACGAGGTGGAGAGGTGGAAGAAGGATTTCTTGACTGCAGGGGACACGTATTTATAAGTAGGTGTGCGGCACAACACAATTACGCAGGTGCCCCTGTCTGTTCACATCCGTGGGACACGTCGCAAGCATGCAACATATTTAGAGTTGTCCCACATTCCCATGCCCGCCAAGTTTGTCGGATGGTTGTTCCGGCTTCTCCAGATATCGACAATAAAGATGAATCATTTAAATAGGACTTGATGTTTGTATCTGTGTCTTCTGCTGACAAGGATGAACAAAAGACATTCGACAGTTTCAACAGAATGCATATGATTTGGACAGATAGAGTTTGAGATAGTAACCATAGAGAGGTTAGGGTCCGATCACATTCACTTAGTTCAAAAGATTCAACTTGAAGACATAGCTATAAGTGAATGCTGTAGAGGATAGAACACTAGTATACATATATGCAATCAAATCATCATAGCGCAGAAAATCATGAAGACAAATTGAAACTGAAGACAAACCAAATGCGAAGTCTTTGCAAAAGTAACGCCATGACTGAAACACTTCAAACAGAGAAATTTGGTGGTGGCGTTACCCACCGTATAGGAAGTATTAGACCAAGACACGGCGCACAATTATCGTGGTGCTCCGAAGTCAAATTCCATGTTAATGTATTCACACTCAGAGTGTAAGTCTTCATTCATTGAAGATATACATTACTTTGTGTGTTGCACATCTAAGTCATCAACATGCATAAGTGTTAGGATGTGTGCCTGATCACAGGACATTAGAGGATTCCAAGATATTTAGCTCAGACCGTAACTTGCAAAACCTTTTCTCATCCAAGGGCTCTGTGAAGATATCTGCAAGTTGCTCTTCAGTGTTGACGTGAATGATATCGATATCTTTCTTCATGACATGATCTCTAAGAAAGTGATGATGAATTTCAATGTGCTTTGTCTTCGAGTGTTGGACTGGATTGTTGGCTATCTTGATGGCACTCTCGTTGTCGCAGAAGAGAGGTACTTGTTTCAGGTTGATGCCATAGTCCTTGAGAGTTTGCTTCATCCATAGAAGCTGAGCACAACAGGAACCAGCAGCAATGTATTCAGATTCAGCAGTTGAGAGTGATACACAATTCTGCTTCTTTGAAGACCAACAGACAAGTGATCGTCCCAGAAAGTGACATGTTCCTGATGTTGACTTGCGATCCACCTTGTCACCAGCATAATCAGCATCCGAGAATCCAACCAGATCAAATTTTGAGCCCTTGGGATACCATAATCCGAGTGTTGGGGTGTAAGCCAAATATCTAAGGATTCGCTTCACAGCTAAGTGATGCGATTCCTTTGGTGCTGCTTCGAATCAAGCACACATGCAAACACTAAGCATAATATCTGGCCTAGATGCACATAGGTAAAGTAAATAACCAATCATGGAGCGGTATACCTTTTGATCAAACTCTTTACCATTATCGTCGGGACCAAGATGATGTTTGGCTGGCATTGGCGTCGTGTAACCTTTGCAATCTTGCATACCGAACTTCTTCAGACAATCTTTGAGATATTTTTCTTGAGATATGAAGATGCCATTTCTTTGCTGACGAATTTGAAGACCAAGGAATAACTTCAGTTCTCCCATCATGGACATCTGATATTGCTCTTGCATCATGTATCCAAACTCATCACTATACTTCTGGTTGGTGCAGCCGAAGATAATGTCATCCACATATATTTGGCACACAAACAGTTCGCCATCATATGTCTTCGTGAAGAGTGTGGGATCGAGGGATCTTGGTTTGAAGCCTTTGCTCTTAAGGAAGTCTTTGATCGTATCATACAATGCGCGAGGAGCTTGTTTGAGGCCATACAGTGCTTTGTTTATCTTGTACACCATATCAGGATGTTTTGGATCTTCAAAGCCAGGTGGTTGAGCGACATATACTTCTTCTTCAATCTTGCCATTAATAAATGCACTCTTCACATCCATTTGATATAGCAAGATGTTGTGATGATTAGCGTAGGCTAGCAGTATGCGAATTGCTTCAAGACTAGCAACAGGAGCAAATGTTTCATCGAAGTCAATTCCTTCAACTTCAGTATATCCTTGTGCCACAAGACGTGCTTTGTTTCTGACGACTTGACCATGCTCATCTTGCTTGTTTCAATATATCCATTTCGTTCCAATAATGTTATGCTTGCGAGGGTCAGGTCGCTTGACAAGTTCCCAAACATTATTCAGCTTGAACTGTTGAAGTTCTTCTTGCATGGCTTGAATCCATTCAGGTTCCATAAAAGCTTCAGCAACTTTCTTGGGTTCAGATATTGATACAAATGAAAAATGCCCACAGAAATTTGCTAAATGTGTTGCTCTTGATCGAGTAAGCGGACCAGGTGCGTTGATGCTATCAATTATCTTCTCAATTTGTACTTCATTTGCAACACGAGGATGAACTGGACGAAGACCTTGCTCATGCTGATCATTGTCATCATTGGAATGATTGTCTTCGGTCTGAGCATTGTCTTCAGGTTGGTTTGGTGCAGAAATGATAAGTTCCTCTTCAGGTTGTGCTTCAAAGGCCATGATTTCACCAGTTCCCATCAGCTTGATATATTCACTGGAAGGAGCTTCATCTAGTGTCCTTGGCAGGAGCTCTCATTGTGAACCATTGGTTTCATCAAATCACACATCCACTGTTTCAACGATTTTGTAGTGGAAGAGGTTGAAGACTCTGTAGGAGTGCGAATCCTTTCCATAGCCAAGCATGAAGCCTTCGTGAGCTTTTGGGTTCAAATTTTGACATGTGATGGGGATCCTTGATCCAGCACCTAGCACCAAAGACTCTGAAGTAGCTGACATTTGGCTTCTTGCTAGTAAGGAGCTCATAGGATGTTTTGCCCAGAAGCTTGTGGGTGTAAACATGGTTGATGATGTGACATGCAGTATCAATAGCTTCAGGCCAGAACTTTCTTGGTGTCTTGTACTCGTCGAGCATTGTTCGAGCTATCTCAATGAGGGTTCTGTTCTTGCGCTCAACAATGCCATTTTGCTGAGGTGTGTACGGAGCAGAAAATTCATGAGTGATTCCCATTGTATCCAGATAAAGATCAAGGCATGTGTTCTTGAATTCAGTGCCGTTATCACTTCTGATATGCTTGATCTTGATGCCATAGTTGTTCATTGCTCGATTGGCGAATCGTCTGAAGACATCTTGTACTTCAGTCTTGTAGAGAATTATGTGCACCCATGTGTATCTTGAGTAGTCATCAACAATGACGAAGCCATAGAGACACGCCGTTGTTGTGAGGGTGGAGTAGTGAGTAGGGCCAAATAAGTCCATGTGCAACAGCTCAAAGGGTTGAGATGTCGTCATGATTGTCTTCGAGGGGTGCTTGGCCCTCGTCATCTTCCCAGCTTCGCAAGCACCACACAAATGATCTTTCTTGAACTTGACACCTTCGATGCCTATGACATGCTTCTTCTTGACAAGTGTGTGCAAGTTCCTCATGCCAGCATGACCCAGCCTTCGATGCCAGAGCCAACATTCTGAAGCTTTTGCAAGAAGACATACGGCAAGTTGTGGACCTGCTGAGAAATCTACCATGTATAGATCACCTTTCCTATACCCTTCAAAGACTAGAGACTTGTAAGATTCCATTAGTACAAGGCAACGATATTTTGCAAATATCACAATCATGTTTAAGTCACAAAGCATTGAGACAGACATTAAGTTGAATCCAAGGGATTCAACAAGCATCACTTTATCCATGTGTTGATCCTTTGAGATTGCAACTCTACCTAGACCCAATACCTTGCCTTTACCAGTGTCAGCCAATGTGATTTGACTCTTGTCAGATGGACGTAAGGTTGAGTCCATGAGAAGACTTCGATCACCAGTCATATGATTAGTGCATCCGCTGTCAATAATCCATTCTGAAGCTTTTGGTGACATGCCCTACAGTGCAGTTAGGAGGATAGGCTTCACAAGGTATGTTGTGAAGCATAAGCATTTGATGCACACTTGGATTATCACAACATAGATGAAAGTTAGCACACAGTATGACAGGTAAGCGATTCATATGTGGAATACATAGTAAGTCATTTTATCATGTGTCCCTTTGTGTTTTAGGTCCCCAGCAATTATATCGGACGCCTTTGATTGCTGGCTGGAGACCACATTCTGCAAAGGAGAGTTCATTCTTCTTCACCACCCACATTTTCAGGGGTGGCTTAGAAGCAATGAGTCTAAGTGCAGCATCTGAGAATTTCGGCTTTGAAGCCCTAGCAAATAGCCTTGCAGGAGATGAATGATACTCATGTGAATAAGCAGAAAAGTTCTTAGTTTTATGAACATAGCGGTTTGAAGACACATGCTCATATTCATGAGTCTGAGTATGATTTCCCTGCAAAACATTGGCGTTAGGGTGACTCAAGTGAGTCCTGTGTTCGTATGAAGCCGTTGGACCATATGATGCCTTTGGTCTGGGGTTTGTCTTCTTCCCTGGTGGTGTCATGATGACATTCACTGGAAGATTCTCAAGGCAGCTTTTGCGAACCCAGATCTTCTTAATTGGCGGTCCATTAATGCAGTTAGTACCAATATACCTGGAAAACACTTCACCATTCTGATTTTTGAACAGTTTATAGTTTGCATCAAAGGATTCATCAATGATAATAGGATTAGCACAGGTAAAGCCAGATAAAGTGGATGGATCCACTGAAGGTTCCTTTGCAGCAACCCATGTGGTTTTGGGATACTCCTCAGGCTTCCAGTAGGAACCATCAGCATTCATTTTCCTCTCGAACCCAACACCCTCTTTCCTAGGGTTTTGGTTGAGAATCTGCTTTTTGAGGACATCGCAGAGTGTCTGATGCCCTTTCAGACTTTTATACATCCCTGTTTCAAGCAATGTCTTCAACCTAGCATTTTCATCAGCAATAGTAGTGGTATCCTCAGAACAGGGGTTACTTACCACATCAGTAATTGAAGACAGAGCAACAGTAGCAGCAGTGGAACATTCAGCAACAAAGGCAGCGTTATCACGCTCAATGCATTTTAAACATGGTGGTTCAAATTCATCCTAAGCAACACTGATTTGTTGAGCAAGTAATGAATCGTGCTTCCTTAGAAGATCTTCATAATCCACCCTTATCTTTTCAAGATCTTGCTCTCTTTGAAGACATTCAGAAGAAAGTTTCTCATGATCAGACAAGAGAGCATTATGTTGATCTTGAAGGGCATCAAACTTAAAATGAAGTCTCTGAAGACTGTCAGCCAAAGCTTTTGACCGATCCATTTCTTCGCCCAACATATCATCGCTCTTACTAAGCATGTTTTGAATCCTTTCCAAAGCTCTTCGTTGTTTAGTGGCAAGGGAAGCAAGTTTGACATAGATGGGGCCAAATTCATCACCTGATTCATCATCACTAGTTTCAGAAAGATAGCATTTAGTTACCTTAGCACCCCCTGCCATGAGGCATGGTGAAGATGAAGACGGTTCAGGTGGAAAGGTCATCTCTTTAAGAGACTCCTTGTAGTCATCAAGCCAAGGATCATGACAATTAAGATGACTTTCATAGACCTTAGAAAGCCGGTCCCAGATTAGCTTCGCGTGATTGAGGTGCATGACGTTCCTGAACTGATTTCGGGACAGGAAGGAGCAGATGACATCCTTTGCTGTGAGGTTCAGTAGAGTGTACTTGCGAATGTCATCAGCCTCCGCCATCTTGCATAGATCGGTAAGACCAATCTCGGTGACGGTCCACAGTTCTCTGTCCATAGCCATGAGTCGCTTCTTCATCATGGCTTTCCATCAAGGATACTCATGACCGTCAAAGGTGGGGCAAGATACATTCCTCAATCCTGCAGTCGACATAGCTGAAACTCCAGGTGGTTAAACCGAATCACATAGAACGAGGGAGTACCTTGCTCTGATACCAATTGAAAGTGCTAGTATCGACTAGAGGGGGGGTGAATAGGCGGTTTTTATGGAAGTCTTCAAAACTTAGAAGTTTCGAAGACAAACATCATAAATGACCTAGTTGATATGCAGCGGAAGATAAACTACCATAAGCAAGCCATAGTCAAATATGCAATGATGTGAAAGTACAGGACTAAAGCAGCTAAGTAGTAAGGATCAGGATGGAAGATAGTGTGAAGCCAATCAACAGTAGTAGTCAAGCAATGAAGTCAAACAGATACACAGATAGGTAGTGACTTCACGAAGACAAACTTAAGTAAAGGATGGAAAGGATAGAACCAGTCGCTTGTTGAAGACACAGGATATGTTGGACCAGTTCCAGTTGCTGTGACAACTGTAAGTCTGGTTAGGGAGGCTGAGATTCAACTCAGAAAACCGTGTCTTCACGTTATTCCCCTTGAGCTAAGGACACTTAGTCCTCACCCAATCACTCTAGTAAGTCTTCAAGGTAGACTTCCGAACCTTCATAGACTTCGTTCACCCGGCAATCCACAATGACTCTTGGATGCTCAGAACGCGACGCCTAACCGGCTGGAGGATACACAGTCCTCAAGTGTAATAAGTCTTCAGGTCACACAGACAGAAAGACTTCAGTGATGCCTAACACTCTTTGGCTCTGTGTGTTTGGGCTTTGTCCTCGCAAGGATTTCTCTCTCAAATGCTTCGAGGTGGGTTGCTCTCAAAACGACAAAAGCCATGCACTAACTCTGAGCAGCCACCAATTTATGGTGTAGGGGGTGGGCTATTTATAGCCACAAGGCAACCCGACCTGATTTGTCCGAAATGACCCTGGGTCACTAAGGAACTGACACGTGTTCCAACGGTTAGATTTCAAACACACGCGGCAACTTTACTTGGGCTACAAGCAAAGCTGACTCATCCAGCTCTGGATAAGATTTGCTCTCATTGTCTTCACCCGAAGACATAGGATTTGGGTTGAGCATCACTTCAGTCACTCTGACTTAGTTCACTTGGACCCCACTTAACAGTACGGTGGTTCCTATGACTCAACACAGAAGAAAAGGAAACAACAAAACAACTCAGTCTTCACGCTCCATAGTCTTCACTCAATGTCTTCTCATGTCATAGTCTTCAATGTGAACATCTTCACACACCACCATTGTCTTCAATGTCTTCATACATTTTTAGGGGTCATCTCCGGTAGGTAAACCGAATCAATGGGGGACACTACCTGCGTTATCCTGCAATTCTCACAAACGCATTAGTCCCTCAACCAACTTTGTCGTCAATACTCCAAAACCAACTAGGGGTGGCACTAGATGCACTTACACCATCATTCTCAAAAGCATCCCGTGATGCCACTTAGTAGTAGGTATTCTACTCCTGGGTTTCTGAACCCGAGATTTCCCTACTTACTTCATGTTGTTGGTGTTTGCTAGTTCCTTTAGGTTATTAGTAACCTTTGCATTAGACCTCGAGGTCCATGGTATATCGTTCTTCCAAATACCATGAACTATTTATGGCAATAGTTCCTCGTCGAACCAAAAGATCACAACCAGAGTGCTCTTGACGAGTTCTCGATTCTGTGCTGTTACTCTGCCAGTTCTACCTTTCCGCATGGGTTGTTCGGAGGAAATATGTTGAACTCGTTCAACATGCTAATCCATGCATCCACAACTCAGAAAATCATATGTTCTTTTGAGTTGTCCCTCTTTAGTTGTCTTCTGACCTTCATCTATCAATTGATAGTCAAGCGTATGTATGCATTCGTTCATCGATGCCTATTACTCTTGTGGTCCGTCAAGCCATTCTATTCTGGAATGACTAGGAGAAATGAACTCCAGTACCTCATCCATATCTAGGATTGGGTCAAAGTAGTCATACTCCACAGATCAAGATACTAATCCAGCTTTTGATTCTGTTCTACCCTGGAGTATTACCCCCTTTATGTTAGGAATGTCATGAGAATTGCACCTTCTCTTATGAATTCTTGATGTAATGATACTTCTCGCCATCATTATTCATTCCTCGGTGTCGTGTTGTCGCAACCGGAATGCCGACAAGTGAACCATGATGTGTGAAGCCAATACTCCTAGCAACCTTGTTGCTTGGTAGTTAATGGACAATAATTTCATTCTTAGCGTGTTGGTTCTTGAATCATCATTCTAAGATTGATCGTGCTACCTAGTCCATTTTCCTGGTGCACTCTTTGATCGATGAGTTAGGATTATTTCGAATCCTCGCTCTTTTGATCATATCATCTTGCCCTGAAAAGTAAGATTGTTCTCGAGCTTAATAACATATCGGTGGTTTGTGATGTTCCGAATATCCTCTCAGAAGTATTACCAGGTCGTCACCTGACCGCTATGTTGAATTTGTGATCAAGTTGGTTTCTTATAAACCACCCCTTCTCCAAGAATCTATGTTGGGTACCCCTGAGCTAGTTGGTTAAGCTGAACAACAAATTGGAGAGTTGGAAGATAGAAGCTTGTCCGACTTAGTTCATTATAAGGGATATCTTGTATGTGTGTTGAAGAAAGTGGATATTTTCATCGACTGAACCTCATGATCAGTTAATGGACGTATCATTTTATCCAACCTTGATTGAGTATGGGCTATTGTCAAATCAAATCAGAACCAACGATATTCGTAATGTTGTCTTACTCGTGGTTGACCCCTCGAGCATATACCATTATATCTTTCGGGTCTGACCAATGCTATCACCTTGTTCACATAATTGTGGAATTCCATTTACATGGAAATCTCGATAACTTGTTGCCCATCAGCAGCATTTTGTCTTCTCCATGATTTGTGTTGAACATCCAGCTAGTGTTGGAAACTTCTACAAGCATTATCTTCATGTCCTGTTCATGAAGCATGTGTTGGATGAAAGAAGTGATTTTTCTCTAATTCATGTGCACTTGATGTAAGTTGCCGCTGTGGATTCGAGAAAGATTGTTTTGTTTCCTTTGGAATCATCCCAAGTCAGTCATGCATGTGCAAAGTATACTATGGGTTGGTAGATTAATTACCTCCACTCCATATGTATTCCCTAGCACCCCAAGCCACTGATTGATTTGTTCAAGGAAAAGGAGTTGATGTGCGAATACTAGTTCATGCACAAGACTTCGATATCCTCGATGACGGTTCCCTACCAGAACTCGGTAGTATTTTATTGTAAGACCACCATGTGATCATGTTTGTCTGGGACAGCGTGTTCACACGTGGTAGCAAAACCAGCTCATGTTTTGGAGCTTGCTATCGTAGTTCATTTCCCGAGAATCTCGCAACGTTATCTCGTCGATTTGTGTTGCAAACTTTCATTTTTCTTCCTAGACTCGATAAGTATGGATTATTCTGACACCAACGAGATCAGAATCTCAGGCAGATATGATGGTTGGAACGTTTCCCAAGAACTATAATAATGGTCTCTCTAACCCGGTAAAGTGGATGTCGTGGCCAACACACCCAGCCGGAAGACCTCTTGTTGTAGTATCTTGATTGAGGAAGTTGGCCACCTCCCCATAAGGATTTCGTAGGATTTACTCCAATAAGTTACTCCTTATGGATTCTTGTGCTCCTGAAGTCCGACCTTTTACTTGATGTTCTAGTTATCAAACCATATCTATAAATGGGTTGTGCTAGCACATCAAGGAGAACATTAGAAGCGGAGTGCTAAATGTCTCTCGGTCGATCTTCCGGATTTTGATCCCTTGGCCTCGCTAAGGTGAAATTTGAGAAGGTGTTATCTTCCTTTGCATCTGCATCCTCCATCACCATTCATCATGGTAGTAAGTTGTGTTGCCAGGATCCTTGACACGGATATTGGTAAAACCTTGATGAATATGGAAATGCTCATGTTCTTGAGAGCACACGCAAGTGCTAGGTTTTATCGTCGGCATCAAATTGCATAGTGCTCCCAGTTTCTTTGGTTATGCTATAACTTTTCAATAGTGGACTCACTCTCTACTGTTGAGCCTCTCCCAAGTTACTAGAATCATTCCCAGCATTTGCACCCTGTTTCCAGTTTGCACCGCCATCGTGCCACCCTACCCTAGATTACCCTTCTCAGTAATTACTGATCAGGATCATTTCTAAATGGTCCTACCATGGGTTCCATCCATCTCTGATGATAAGAAAAATCATCCATTGCGTTGTCTTCAACAAGGTAATCCACATCATCCATACTAGTCCAAGTATGCCATTCTACCGAACCACTCCAAATGATCGCTCGGGAATTGCCTTAGGCTGGTATAAAGAGTTTCAATGATCTCTGAATCAAAGGTAATTCTTTTTGCCACTTAAGGGGATATTTCTACGAGTCACCATCCCTAAGGTGTCTCATTGTGGTATCATGGCAACTCAACTCCTCGCTACGTTGACAACCGATCACCACCTTCTTAAGTGTGGACTTGTCGTCTACCTAGTGAACCTTCGTTATCTGTTTCACTCCATCCCTTTGGATATGTGCTTCGTGTCTCAGCTCGAGAGATGTTGTTATGACTCACCCCGTGAGTTAATCCTAAGTTGTTTGATCTTCAGAAGATCGATCCTTCTAGAGTTTTTCCTTTCCTCTCGTTGTCATGTTAGTTGGAGTTCTCAGAGCAAGACTTCGAGACAAAGATGGTGATCGAATCGACGTTCTTATGAAGTGCAACCAGGATCATGAAGATTGTGTTAGTTTGCGTCCCCCTTTCATCTTACCCTAGGCTTGAATCTCGAGACGAGATTCTTGTTTAGTGGGGGTGAGTTGTCACATCCCTAGCTTCTGCTATGCACTTGGACTAGCTTGGTTGTTACATCATGTCTAAATTTTATTTAAAATTGAAATGGGGATGTTCAAACCCTAGCATTAAATCAACTAATCTAGGGTGGACTAAAATCTTTTTCAATAAACCCAAAATGTCCCTAAGAAAAGTTCATGATTTCTGGTTAAGGTGGAAACCTATGCCAAAAAATGATGAATATATTCTAAGATCATTTTTGGATTTTTGAATTAAATCATATTGTATTTGACTTTGGGCCTTTAAATACCATAAATAATTTAAGTGCTCAAATAATTCTGAAAAATAAATGCGGGTCACTGGAATAATCCAGAGAGAGTCCACAAATTATTTCAGGAGTTTACAAAATGGGTTAGTATCTTTACTAATTCAAAAACAGAGGAAAAGAAATAGAAAACAGAAAAAAATAAAGATAGAGAGAGAAGGACTTACCTGCACCCACCTGCGGCCCGCTACTGTAGCCTGCTGGCAGCCCAGCTGGTGGCCCAGCCCACCAGCGCCCCCTTGTCATCTTCCTCCTCTGCCAGGAGGACAACCAGGTGCGTGGCGAGCGCCGACGCTGCTCTGGCCACCTCCTGCTTCCCCGACCCCTTCTAGCGACGCCACGGAGACGCCCTAAAGCCTCTGTACCCTCTCTCTCACTCGCTGTTCTCTCCCCCTCCCTTGGTTCTCTCTCCCTCTCTGGTTCTCTCCCCACAGCCGCCCGAGAATGCCGTCGTCGCGCCGACTAGCACCACCGTGGCCATCGTGCACCCCTCACCCTTCCGCCGAGTCCAGAAGCACCGCCGAAACCTCCCCCTCCTCCCAATCGAGCTACGAGACGCCATGAGGCCCTGCTTCATCTTCATCGCGGTCATCTTCAACCTCGGGCACCCGAGCCCCTCGCCGTCGATTCACGCCGTCAAGGACGTCCCCGAGCCCACTGAGACTATCCTCGACCCTGCTATGAGCCCCGCCATTGTTTCCCCCTCTCCCCGTGCTCTAGTTCCCTCTCTAGCCGTCATTCGCAACGAGCCGAGGGCTCTTCGCCGCCGGCCATGTCACCGTCGTGGCCACCGTTGCCTAAAGCCGCAGCTGAGCTCACCCATAGCTAGCACCAGCTCCTCCCCACGTGCCCTACAGCCACCTGCTCGAGCTCACCCGAGCTCCGGCCGCCGCCGCGAGCTCGAATCCGGTGAGCACATCGCACCCCGTCTGCTCCTCCCTAATCCGTTGGATGCGGACGAGCATGGGCTTCCTCCTGGTAGTCTTCCCGCACCTAAACGTAGCCCCTAGCTCCGCCCAGCAGCAGCTCCGCCGCGCGGAATGGTCGTCGCCGGCCCAAGTCCGACGTTGATGACATGGCACGTCATTAGCAGTTAATCACCTGTTAATTAATCCTATGACCCACTTACATAGGACCCCCACCCCCTTATTAACCACAGGGTTATTCTTTGTTTAAAATAAGCTAATGCCCATGGCCCCACGGGTCAGTTTGACCATGCCACCTCAGCGTTGACCCGGCCCCACTGGTTAGCCTCTGCTGTTGACACTGTTACACTGATGTGCGGGTCCCAGCCGTCAGGTTTGACCTGGCTAGCATTGTTGACCTGCCGACGTCGTGCTATCATCATGCTGACGCAGTAAATGTTTTCTGGAGTTTTAAATAAATCAGAAATGATTTATTTATTTCGGAATATATTCAAAACTTCTAAAATTCATAGAAATTTAACCGTAACTCCAAATGAAAAGGTTTATATATGAAAAATTATCAGAAAAATCCAATCTATCCATCTGTACCATTTTCATGCATGTTAGATCAACTTATGATCACTGTTTAGGACAATTCAATTAAATGGCATTTAAATAACTACATGTGGAGTTTGAATTTGAATCTTGGATTCAAACCAACTTCATTTAATCTGGTTTTAGTTGCATTAGCACAAACCACAGCATATTTCCATGTCACATTCATGCATCATATTGTTGCATTGCATTGATTGTGTTTCTTCTTTGTTTGTCGGTGCTTGTCCCCTCTCAGTAGACGTGTACCGACGATGTGATCGATTACACCGATGAAGAACTATACTATCTTCAGAAGTGCCAGGAAAGCAAAACCCCCTTGTTCATTCCAATACAATCCCACTCTCTCGCTCCTGCTCTCTTTTACTGCATTAGGACAACAACGATTAAACTGTTACATGTTGCGGTAGTTGAACCCCTTTCCTCTGCATGACCTGTCATTGTCACAGTAAATAGATGAAACCCACTAGCATGAGTAGGAGTTGTTTGAGCCCTGATGTGCCTACTCATTCATGCTTGTTTGTCATGCCTGCTACTGCTTAGAGTTGAGTCAGGTCTGATTCATCGGGGATGAATCAGAGGTGTGTGAACATGTCCTACTGTGTGTGAGCTAAGTGTGTGAACACGATTTGGTAAAGGTAGCGGTAAGAGGCCATGTAGGAGTACATGGTGGGTTGTCTCATTGAAGCCGTCCTCAGGAACTGGGTTCTGTGTTTGTGATCCATGAACAGTTACTACCACACATTGGGCTCCGGGCGCTCCAAGGTCTCTCGACTTATTAATCAACTCGATCTCTGTCCAGGAGTTGCAACTAGTTTCTGGTGTTTGTAGGTTGTGTTAGTAGTCTACCAAGTGGCACCCGGTATAGGTGGGCTTGGGACAGACTAGGCACAGTGGCACGGTGTACCAAGTGGCACCCGGATGGTGGGCGTGGGAACCCTGCTCACATCGTTTGGGGCCGTGAGCGACACCCCGGCCGGATCTCCTTGCGGATGGAACCCGAATAGGCGATAAACCTGGATGAGAGACTTGTGTGGTTAGTCAGGTCGTGGCCGACACCCTCGCCGGGCTTCCGCTTGAAGGTTGGCGAGTACATGTCGTGTAAACGGTGGTAAGTGGTGAGAGCGTGTGTGAAGAAGTACACCCCTGCAGGGTTAATATGATCTATTCGAATAGCAGTGTCCGCGATAAAGGACTTCTGGGTTGCCTGTACAGTTCATAGACAAGTGAAAGTGGATACTTTAAAATGCGCAAGATAAGCATGAGTGCTATGGATGGCATTCTCGTAGGGAGACGAGAGCGGATCCATAGTGGTGTATTGGTTGGTGAATATGTGGACTCGTGTGCGCCACCTCAAAAGAGTTACTTGCAGTCATAGTTCAGGATAGCCACTGAGTCAAAGCTGGCTTGCTGTAGTTAAACCCCACCACCCCCTTTGTTGATAATGATGCATATGTAGTTAGTTCTGATGTAAGTCTTGCTGGGTACATTTGTACTCACGTTTGCCTATTTTATGTTTTTGCAGAGAGACTTCAGTCTCGCTAGTAGTTCCGCTTGGACTTCGACGTTTAGCTTGTTACCTCAGCTACGATCTTGTGCCCTCGGCAGGACCTAGTAGATAGTCAGGCTTCTCAGCCTTTTTCATTTATAGTTCTCTGTACTCAGACATGTTAAGCTTCCGCTTGTGTTTTGATTTGTGTGCTCTAAATGTTGGGTCATGAGACCCATGTTTGTAATATCTCGCTCCTTGGAGCCTATTGAATAAAATACTTGAGTTGTAGAGTCATGTTGTGATGCCATGTTGTATTTGCACATATCGAGCATATTGTGTGTATGTTATTGAAATGCTTGGTATGTGTGGGATCTGACTATCTAGTTGTTTATCCTTGGCAGCCTCTCTTACCGGGAAATGTCTCCTAGTGCTTCCACTGAGCTTGGTAGCTTGCTATAGCTCCGGAACACTTAGGCTGGCCGGCATGTGTCCTTCTTCGTTCCTGTGTCTGTCCCTTCGGGGAAATGTCACGCGGTGTTTATCGGAGTCCTGTTAGCCTGCTACAGCTCAGTTTACCAGAGTCCTGCTAGCCCAGTTGCTACAGCCCGGATTCACTCGCTGATGACCGACACGTTCTTTGGTGGGTCATGTATGCTTGTCCCTGTAAGTTAGTGCCACTTTGGGTTCACGACTAGCCATGTCAGCCCGGGTTCTTTGTCATATGGATGCTAGCGACACTATCATATACGTGAGCCAAAAGGTGCAAACGATCCCGGGCCAGGTAAGGTGGCACCCGTGGGAATACCGTGCGTGAGGCCGCAAAGTGATATGATGTGTTACATGCTAGATCTGTGTGACTTAGGATCGGGGTCCTGATAGCCCATGGCCATCCGGGGCGACCTGGCGCAATGGGTGGAGGACAACATGGACGCCCTCGTTAGGGCCTTCGTGTCTGATGATGATGGCGTGATCGTGGCTGCCGATGAAGGTGGCATGGTGGACGTGCCTGACGCTGACGGAGGTGTTGGTGGTGATGGTGATGACGGCAGCGACGCCTCTGGAGGCTCCCCAGATGACGCGGCGAGTGATATGTCCGACTCATCGTGCGTCACCGCTGTTTACCCTACGTGAAGAAAGTTCGGGCTTGGCCCTGAAGACTATAAGAGCGTTTTGGGAGGGGAAGCCCCTCATGTAAAGGTTTGTGATCAATATCCTTGTAAGCGCAATGCTGTGTGGGAGCTTAGCTACCTGCCTGGCGGTGAGTCGGCTGACCTGTTTACCTCTTGACCCCGACGAGTCCCGAGCGGGCCTGTGGTAGCCGCAACGCCTCGAGTGTCTTCTGGGTTGTCCCATTGATCCTGCGGTGAGAACCTCCTGAGAGGGTGTGGTGACAGCGGTCCGGATTGTAGACGTGTCTGGCCTGGCCCAGCTCACGAGTGGCTCGCGAGGGGAGGCAGCTGACGCTAACTTGGATGTAAAGCCGAAACCAGAACATGGGAGATTGCTCGAACGAGACTAAGCACCCCTTCCCCATACACACGCAAGTCTCAAGCTCAAATCCAACTTAAATTCAAATCGAAGAAACTTGTCAACAGAGGAAAAGGCAAAAGGCAAAAATCTGCGTCCGGCACCTAGTCTAGTCTTCGACGTCTTCTAACCAGCGCGGAGCTAAGTGCTGCCACTGGGCATGGGCGGGAGCCCCCGAGGCCCGAGGGCGGCTCTCTGGAGACTCCGGGGCGTGCACAGCCCCACTCATTATTACGTGAGAGTGTCACGGGGCGGCGAGCTTCACAGGAACTGAGCCTTCTTCATAGGTACCGGCCTTGCTTCATATTGCCAGACGAGGGGCCTGCCTTGCGCCACACTCTACCACCATTGACGGCGACCGGAAACCAAGGTCGACGCCAATGGGGTAGAGCGGTCGCTAGCGGTAACCCCGACGACCACGGGTCCTCTGCCGGGGGCAGGCGCTGTGGCACCTTCCCGGCAGAGGGCCTACCTCTGGAGTGCGTCTGGTGCCGAGCGACGCCGGGACGAACCCGGATCTTGGCCCCTCTCCTGCAGCCCCCGGTGCCCTCCTCCCAAGGGGTAGGAGGCTGCAGTATTGGGGCAGCCATCTGCTGCAGTGACCTGTACCTCCTGTGACCCATGGTTAGCATAAGTTTGCTCCTGAGGAAGTAGTGGTACCGGATAGTTGCTGCCACCGGTGCGGCCATCGAGGCCCTCTTGGGGCTCTTGAAAGAGCTCAGCTTCTGGTGGCTCCTCACCCCAGCCTGGCCCAAGGAACGATCCATGGTCTTCTTTCAATGCGCACTCTCGATCCACCATGTGGGGCACATAAGCTTCTGGCACCGCAACCCCACGGTTCTCGCCGTAGTGCCCCACATGCCACGCAGTTCGTCCTGGAGCATTGTCTTGAGGGTGATGGCACGGTGGCCCGCCAGGGCTGAAGGTCGCGGCGTGTGCTCCTTCGCCGGCCAGAGATGGGGCCGGCGCGACTTGGCACCCGGTGCTGACGGCCGGGTTGGTGTTGAGCTTGGCCTGGAGTCCACTCGGAGTCGTGTGGGCACGTATGGGGCCGCCATACGGCCCGCCCTGGACCTGGAGTGGCAGCTGGACGTAGAAAGGAAGTGCTCCCGAGGCGGCGGTGTCCAGGAGTTCGGCTACTCGCTCCAGCAACACGTCAGGGCCGCCCTCCAACAGCCGACACCATAGCAGCTCCCGGGCCACCGTGAGCATGAACCTAGTGTTCGCCTGCTCCCGTCGGGTGTGCGGCGCTGTGGCTGCAGCGTGGTTTGAAGCTCTTGCTGCTGACCGCACCTGCTGCGGTGTGAGGGCAGGCGGCGTTTGGCCGCGTCGCCCGTGCCCCGTAGCGCCCTGCGGAGCGCGAGCTGCCTGAGGCGCAAGGTTGCGGTCGCCCTGGGCCGGTGGCACGGCATAGACAGGCCATGCCGCCCAGCGGTCGGTGTTGGCAGTAGGGTCGGTTGACATCAGGGCGGCGAGGCGATGAAACGCGAGGCGGCGGAAGAAGGATTCCGGCGCACCCATACCTGGCACGCCAAATGTCGGATTTCGGGTTCCGGCAGACCCTTGAGGTTCGAACACTGGGGCAGCGGAAGAAGGATTCCGGTGCACCCCTACCTAGAACGCCGACAACGGCAGCGTGGCACCTCCGATGACCTCATAGAACATTGAACTTCCCCAACATGCCGACGTGGGAGCGAGCATAGGAGCTCATGCCTCTGTCGCGGCTTATCACCGACGAGCATCGTCGCGACAACCGGAGGCGGGAGCACCGTCTCAGCATCATCGAGATGGACGAGGAAGCCATGGCGCTATGGCGCCAACGCTTCCCGCAGGACATCATCAATGAGTGTGAGTTCTACGCGCAAAGGAGGGCGGAGAGGGATAAGAGGAGGGCCGAGCGAGCCGCCTATCGCGAGGACAAGCGTAGGCGAAAAGCGGACGCTCAATTTAACATGAGGCTAGGAGTAGCATCGCCCTAGAAATCCGACGATGATCGGTATCTTCATGCCTACAGTCAGAAATCGGAGGAGGACATCACCGAGGAGGAGTTGGACGACAAGGAGTAGTTGAATTATCTTTTTTTATCTAACTATGATGAGAACTATCCTATACTCTCTAGTCACTACTCTCTATCTCTACTTCTCGATCACAGCACTGTAAACGCTTTTTTAAAGTGTTCCGTTTTGCGATTCTGTTGGAGATGCTCTAACATGGCAGACGAGTGCTTTAATGTTGCCCACAAGATGCGCGAGTATTACTAGTAATATATTTTTCTTGCCATGTTGAGATTTTAAAACCATGAGTGTGAACATGTAGAGGAGCAATGAAGACCAAACACAGAATATTGGGGACATCTTCAAGGAGGGTGGCAAGTTAAAGAGGAGCTGCACCGAACATGTAGAACGAGCTTTGGTAAGTAACACGCTTTCAATTACTTTCGTTTAGCCTCGTGTTCTTCGATGTGTATATGTTTTAGTTTCTGGTTCTCTTAGCCTCGTGTTCTTCGATGTGTATATGTTTTAGTTTCTGGTTCTCTTAGCCTCGTGTTCTTCGATGCGTAATAAGAAGAGTCTTAATCGTCCTAATGCTTTCGTTTTTAGCTTGATGTAGGAAGTGGGTGTTCTCACCTTGTAGTCTGTTTTTATATATATTTTTCCTTTTGAATTCACTTCTTCGAGTCATGTTTATCTGGCTTCTATTAAATGGATCTGGGTTGCTCTAAGTATTGATGTAGAAAAGAAGTAACTTCATGTCAGGATGCAGTTCCTGCAAGGAGGGAAGTATGGTCAACCTCGAGATCATGTTTCCAAAATGAGGCTGGATTACACACAAGGTGCCAGTTCCCTAATGATGCTGGATTAGACACAAGGTCCAAATTCCAAGATGATGCTGGATTACACACAAGCCAGGTGGAGTCATTAGCGGTTTGTGTCCTCATGGCTCTAGTAAAGGCTGGAAGAAAGCGTGCAGCAGCCCTTGAGAATGTAGTTGAGTTCCTGAAGAAGCGAAACGAGCAATCAGCTGCTCTTTTCACCCAAGCCAAAGAAGAGATGGAAGAAGCCAGAAATAAGCTAGCATAGGCAGAGCAGGCTAGGCATCTCCTGTTGTCTAAAACTGTTGTCAATACAAAATTTCCTTCATAATAGCTAGGTTCAAATGTTTATCCAGTCAGCATGCCTGTTGTAATGTCCGTGCATCTACTGATGTGGCACAAAATATTTTTTTGTGTCATGTAATAACAACAATTACTTTCCAAACAATAACAAACGAAGCATTGGACATGGAATAGTTCACGCGCAAGACCGACATTCCAAGTTCAACTTCCACATCAAACTCATGTTCACAGATATTTGCACATTCATAAATAGTGTCCACAACCATGATTCACATCAAAGCCAAAAAAAATGTGAGGAGAGTTATAAATAAAGAAAAACCTCTAGTTCCTGCTACTAGTGCAAGCACAACAAGTCAAGACCATGCGTAATTATTATATTTTGGTCATTTTTTGTGTTCTAAAATGCCGGCAGGCTCACGGAAGGACGTGTTGCTGGCACATGCATGGATTCAATGAAGGCGGGCGGGGCAGTCTGAAGCCGGTTGCATGCAGCGAGGAGGCGTGTTCAGCCGGGCCTGTAGCGAGTGGGGCCCTCTTGGCCGGCGCGTCGGTTCAATGCTTGCGCTATGAGAGGTCGCGTCCGTGTCAGAGTAATCACTCCCTCCAGTCCTTTTTTGTTTGGGTATAACAAAATCTCGTTTTCCATTCACATTTTACAAGTAAAATTCATGGACAAATTTTGACCCAAAATACGATGGGGACTAGTAAACTAGAACAGAGGTAGTAGTTTTTTTTATCAAAGAAGGGTTTTTTCCCTTCCGATTTTCATTACTGAAAACCAACATCTAAACCATAGTATTTTGCCTAGAACTACCAGGTTCAAGATCTCGCAACATAAACCCATACAACCATACACTAAGAAGGTACGTACTAGTAGTTATGAATTCCATTTTTGCTCCATATCAATCGTTCTAAAAACTACTTAGTACTTATAACGCGCCATTGAAAATCGGAACTCTTAACCCCGCTAAAAAAATGATATTTTAAATGTGGCTACTCGATCTGTGGCAACTGGAGAACCACCGCCTCCAATTCGTTCACCTGTGGTCCCGACCATTAACTCCTACGGATCAAATTATCACGCGAGCTGACTATTCCTACAAAGGTGCGCTCCACCACGTACCTGGTACCCACGCATGCAGCAATCATGCACCTAGGGTTTCAGGGTTTATTTGTTAACGTTGCCTTTACATAACTCTCATGTGTGCGAGACTGCGAGAGACCGACTGCGTGCGTGCGCCTCTTATCTTCATATATGTACTCCACCGTTTTTCTGGTGTCCAAAAAATTATAATAACTACTAGCAATGTGCCAATGCATTGCCACACGATCAAAGTAGATTAATACATATTCACCGATTTGATAGGAAAAAGAGTCTAGTTTTGAAATGCGTATATCACTAAAAATATGTTATGTTTCACTCAAAATATATTTCTTTGGAGGTTTTGATGAGATAAGGGAGGAATGTTGTTGGTTTCAAGATTCGATAAGTGGTATGTCTAATTTCTACTCTTACTAGCAAGATGCTCGTGCGTTGCACGAAACATCAAGATCTTGTGGGAGAAAAGGACGAACGAGGGAAGGCCTTATCTGCAATGTGGAGATGAGTGCGGGTAAATTGCCATAGTTTCCTTCCTATCCGTCAGATATAAATCGGGCGGCCTATATTGCAGGATGGCAGGCCCACCATCATCACCAACTCTGTTTTTATCCCTACTCTTATAAAAAGCAGAGTCGGTGATGATCGTGTGCCTGCCATCCTGCAATATAGGTCGTCCGATCTATATCAGACAGATAGGAAGGAAAATATGGCAATTTTGCAAAAAGATACCCACACCCCTCTCCACATTTGCAAATAAGGCCTTCCCTCGTTCATCCTTTTCTCCCATAAGATAAACTACTCATACAAATGCATCTTGATGTTCCATGCAACGCATGGGCATCTTGCTAGTTGGTGCAAAAAGCCCATGTGTGTGAGAGAGAGGGAGAGAGGAGGAGGACAGAGTGCATGTGTGAGAAAGACACAAAGAGTGGGTGTGCGAGAGGTATCAGCTTAAAATGAGGAGATAGTGTGTGTGTGCATGATCGAGAGGGCGTGTCTCAAGAAGGGAAGAAAAATCTACATAGATACAAGGAGCGGGAGAGAGACATGTATGCGATATTGGAAGCACAAGTGTGCGGGTGTATAGACCTATCTAAAGGCTAGTCGATAATTGTTTGTGAGAGAAATACGAGTCCGAGGTGCGAAAGCGAGATTTTTGTGTGAGAGAGAGAGACGGTAGTCGGGAAGGCGAGTGGAAGCAGGAGTTGTATGTGTGTCTGTGAGTGTGTGTGTGTGTGTGTGAGAGAGAGAGAGAGGGGGGGGGGAGTTTGTCTGACTGGTAAACAAATGAATAATGTCAGTCTGGGATGGAGACGAAAAGGAGACCGCAACAAATGTTGTGTCTACATGAGAGAGAAAGTAATTTTAGTGTTATGAGTCATATCTAGAGACATATAGGGTGTGTGAGAGAATCCCATAGAGAGAAAGACAAAGTTAAAGACGAGTGGAGACTGTGTGTGTGGAGGTGAAAAAGAAAGCTTAGGTACCTAGTGATACCAGAGAACGGTAGAGACATGAGAGATAATGAAAACCATGTAATGTATAATGAAAGGGAGAGTGTGACACTTCTCAAGGGAGACGTCGAGAGACCATGTTTGCGAGGACGGGAGAAACATGAAGTGAGTGTGCGGGTGAGCTAGAGAAAAGAGAGTGATAGCTACATGGGAGCATGCATGCGAGAGAGACGGGCATGAAAGGAGTGAACATAAAAGGGATTCAATTATTTGAATTTGAGATGATGATACATGTAAACCATACTCGAACCAAAATTGATGTATCAAACATGCATACTCATATGAATTCATGCGCATCTATGTTATTTAATATGTAGATATTACTGATCCATACATTTTAGTAGAACATAATTTGGTTTAAATTTTTTGAATTCAACCTTATGATTTTGAGATCATTGTATTTGTAAATCGTATTATACATATAAAGGAGCAGAATTCTTTGTTGTGCTTTTGAAAGTATATATAAAACAATGATGTATATAGAATTTTATTCCAATGAAAATGGATCCTGCCCCAAAAAATAGAATACAAACGGGATTCGAATTGAGTTGGCACGGTAAACGTTCACTCTGCAAAATTTGAACGAAGCAGGGAAAGTTGTAGTAACCGCCCGAAACCAAAATCTGTGAGATACAAATTACTACTGCCTATCCCTGCCACGCAAAGCCTATCTGCTCCATTTCTATAGGTTTCGATAGGGGTAGGTTTGTAATTTCCCTCAAACGTGACATAACCGCCTCTCAACCGGATTCATACATGGTGGGCGCCAAAACACAGTGTCTCCTCGGCCGAAATCGACTCCCTCCCCGATTCATACATGATGGGGCACCAAAAACAAACTCTCGTCAGCAAATATTCGATGTATGCGAGATTACCGTCCTATCCCCAACCGACTAATATTGTTGTCATGTAGGAAATTTTAAATAGGGGCTAAGTTTGTAAATTTCCTCGCATTTGAGACAAGCGTGCCTTGAAGACATGGTTCCCCCCTTCCTCTCTACCTCCATTTCCCCATTCGTACTCCGTGGGCGCCAAAACACCCTCTCCACCCCAGCCTCCTCCATCCGGCACCCCATCCACCGCCGTCCTCCTCCACCATGCCGTAGATGATACCCCGACACCGTCGTCCATTACAAGAGATCGTCCTCTCTCATCCACGGCTTCGGACCGGGATCCTTGCATCCTGTCCTCTCGCTTCATCTCCATCGTCGTCCACCTTGTCGACACTGCTCCTACGACCGTCTTGTCCACCGCGCCCTGCCGGCACCGTCTGCCCTCCTAGATCTGCTTCCACGCCGCCGACAGCCATCGCTACCACAACACCATCAAATTCTGAGCAGATGCATACACGGCGCCGCACCAGAGGCTGTACTCTTTTGTATCTGCCCAGCTTCTTTATCGCAACAAGAAAATAGATCGCCACTGCTTTACTCTGATTTCTTGTCCATCACTTACTTGCTAGTTGGAAGCAAACATTGGTTGCGAAGTTGCCTTTGTCCAGTTTGCACCTTCAGATCCGCCATGGCACGCTCAACACTATACTCCTAATGCTTATGGTTTTCCCCTTTTATATTCCACACTAGTTAAATCAGAGTAGACTAAATTTCAAAATTGGGTCAGTTGATTTTTCAGAGCTCGCCGGAGTTCGCAGGTGCGAAGGAAGGGTGTAGGATCAAAAGTATGTCTAGAGGGGCGTGATTAGACTACTTGACCAAATAAAAATCTAGCCGTTTCCCAATTTTAGTTCTTGGCAGATTTTAGCAACTTAGCACAAGTCAAGCAATCAACCTACACATGCAATTCTAAGAGTATAGCAGCGGAATGTAAAACAATTGCATATGAAGGTAAATGGGGGAGTTTGAGGGAGCAAATGTTGACACGGAGATTTTTTAGCCGTGGTTCCGATAGGTGGTGCTATCGTACATCCACGTTGATGGAGACTTCAACCCACGAAGGGTAACGGTTGCGCGAGTCCACGGAGGGCTCCACCCACGAAGGGTCCATGAAGAATCAACCTTATCTATCCCACCATGTCTGTCGCCAATGAAGGACTTGCCTCACTAGGGTAGATCTTCATGAAGTAGGCGATCTCCTTGCCCTTACAAACTCCTTGGTTCAACTCCACAATCTTGACGGAGGCTCCCAAGTGACATCTAGCCAATCTAGGAGACACCACTCTCCAAGAAGTAACAATTGGTGTGTTGATGATGAACTCCTTGCTCTTGTGCTTCAAATGATAGTCTCCCCAACACTCAACTCTTTCTCGCAGGATTTGGATCTGGTGGAAAGAAGATTTGAGTGGAAAGCAACTTGGGGAAGGCTAGAGATCAAGATTTATGTGGCAGGAATGGAAGATCTCGACCTCAACACAAGTGTAGGTGGTTCTCTCTCAGAAAATGTATGCTGGAAGTGTACACACGTTCTAATGGCTCTCTCCACGAATGAAGAGTGGGTGGAGGGGTATATATAGCCTCCACACAAATTCTAACCATTACACACAAATTACCGAACTCGGTGGGACCGAATCGTGAAACTTGGTCGGACCGATTTAGGAAATAATGTGACCGTTAGGATTTTTGGTAGGACCGACATGTCAACTCAGTGGGACCGATATGGTTAGGGTTAGGGCATAACGTAATCTGGGTGAGACCGATTCACAAACTCGGTGAGACCAATTTTGGTAATAGACACACAGAGGGTTGGTCAGGCAAACTAAGTGGGACTGATTCGCTCATCTCGGTTAGACCAAAATGTTACGAAAGGGAAACAGTGAGTTTGCATTGCAATCTCGGTGGGACCGATCACTTATCTCTGTTAGACCGAAATGTTACAAAGGGAAACAGAGCAACCCCATCTCGGGGAGACCGAGATCCCTATGGGTGAGACCGAAAAGACTAGTGTTTGTGGTAGTGGCTATGACATCTGAACTCGGTGGTGCCGGATAGATGGTTTCAGTGGGGCCGAGTTTGACTTTTGGTTTGGGTCATATGTGGATGTGAGAAAGTAGTTGAGGTCTTTAGAGCATATCACTAAGCACTTTAAGCAAGAAACTCATTAAGCAACACCTCATCCCTCCTTGATAGTATTGGCTTTTCCTATAGACTCAATGTGATCTTGGATCACTAAAAGCAAAATGTAGAGTCTTGTGCTTTGAGCTTGAGCCAATCCTTTTGTCCTTAGCATTTTGAGGGATCCACTTTTCTCATCCATGCCATGCCAATCATTGAGCTTTCCTGAAATATTTATCTCGAAATAGCATTAGCTCAATGAGCTATATGTTTTCAGGAATTACTAAAACCACCCAAGGATAGTTGCACTTTCAATCTCCCCCTTTTTGGTAATTGATGACAACATATAGATCAAAGCTTCGACAAATGATAATAAGATCAAGAAGTATGTGATAAGCAAGAGCTCCCCCTAAAGTTGTGCACTATTTAAAAAATTTTCTTTGGACTGCAAATGCACGGTGAGTTAGGATCATGGGTCACTCTTCCATGTCGCATACATCTTGGTGGAGCGCTCAAAATGATAATAATTGAACACATGCACACATCACCAAGGAAAGTGAATGATCATATAAAGATATAAAAGATAATGTCATCCAACAAGCATTAAGGTAGCATATGATCAAAGACATGATCATCCAAGTATCTCACAAGAGGCATAATGTATCAAGCAAACACGGAAATAAATAAGTTCAACCACCAAAAACAAGAGAGATCAAAAGCAACACTCTCTCTCGCTCGAAGCCTATGATCTATACATTTTTCTCCCCCTTTGGCAACAAGTTACCAAAAAGTTCAAAAATGCATAGTGCTAATCGACTCTGAGGCTTGGTCTTCATGAGGTGGTGTAGAGATGACTCCAAGGACAAAAGCATCAGTTGATGTAGCTGGAGCTGGTGGAGTGGGTGTTGGAGCTGTGGGCACTGAGGCTGTGGCAGCTGGTGCAGATGATGTACCTCTGGTGTCTGGAACATGCACTACAGCAGATCTCTGTCCTCTGGTCACTCTAGCAAATGCATCTGTGGTAGACTTGCCGTTCTTCTCCTCCACATCCTCCTGAAGTTGCTAAACTGCAGTTTGGATTTCTGTGACCTTCACATCAAGTGCATAAAACTTCTGCTCTATGATTCTCTCCAAGCTCTCCTGGTTTTGAGTCAGGGTGGCCAAGCCCTTCTCAATCCTCAAGGTGGAGGAAATCAAGTAGCCAAGCTAATCTTGCTTGCTCTTCGGAAACACTTGAGATGCCTCTTCAGCAGTTGGCATCTTTGCAGCTTTCTCTGCCCTTGCTTTCTGTCTCTTTTCATGTGCTTGCACATATGATAGTTCCTCCTCATTCATCTCAACAGTGTTATCTTCAAATTCAGTGTATAGAGGTAGATGCTCCTTGTCCAAAAGATATGTGCCTATGCCCATCTTTGAGTTGATGAGCTCCTGAATGTGTGGAGCATACCCACAACTGGTCTTCTGATCAGCTGCTGTTCTCTTGATTGTTTCTACAATCAGGCTCATGACTTTGAATTTCTGAGGTATATCAAACAAGTGCAGCAAGTTGATAGCATGACCTCTGATCATCTTGTGATCTCCTGACTTGGGAAGCAATGTGTGCCTAAGTATCTAGTTGATTGTAGGTAGACCAGACAACAAGAAGTGTACAGATCCAAGCTTGTGAGTTTCCAAAGCTTTATCTGGGATCTCTCTATACATGTGATCCATAAAGTTGTGGTCTTTCTTCTTCTCTACATATACATCCAAGTCATCTTCAGATTCCTTTGGGGCATGGATCAACTCAGCCCATTCTTCAACTGTGGATTGGTACATAGTACCTTCAGACATCCATACAATCTTCCCATCTAGGTAGAAGTGAGCTATGGAGTAAAACTGCATGATGAGCTCATCATTCCACTTGGTGAGCTTCTGGGCAACAAAGTCATCTACTCCCCAAGACTTGAAGTTGTCATATACTCCTGGATATTGAGCTTCATTCTTCTTGATGTAGTCCGAGTTGATCCATCTCATGTCGCACACAATGGGCTTCTTGTCAAGCAAAATTGTTTCATAGAAATCATGTTGCTCCTTTGTGTGGAATCTATAGTCAATTGTTGTCCTTCTCCTCAGAGCATAAGGATCCGACTGTCTCCACAATCTCAATCTAGCATCCTTTCTGATATGCATGTCTTCAGCAACTGGATGAGCATCATTGTGATCAGGAATTTTGGGCTTTAACTTTCTCAGAACAAGAGAATCATCTTCTTCTTCAGCAGCTTCAGGCACTAGGCCTTGTTATTCTCACATGCAGGTATACTTCTGGTGTTCCTCTTGGGTTTAGACTTTGGTGCTGGAGCAGCAGCCTTGGGAGCAGCTTTGGGCTTAGATGGAGCAGCACCTGACCTGATTGCATCTCCCATTAGCTTCTAAGCTTTAGGAGCTGGTGCAGCAACCTCTTCATCGTCTTCTTCCTCATCAGAATCTCTCCCCATAGATGGCTTGCCAAGGACGTTGGCAGTAGTAGTTCTCACTCTCTTCTTCTTCTTATCTTGGCCAGCAGCTTCTTCATCTGACTTAATGGTGAACTTCATGGTTTCACCTGTGGCAACCTTCCTAGGTTTGGAAGTGGGCATTCTCCTGGCAGGTGTGCCATATTCCTTTTTCAGCACCTTCTTCTTAGAAGTGGCCTCATCCTCAACAGCAATATAGTCCTCATCTTCAGAATCTGAGGTTTTCTTCTTCCTTGTCCTGGTTGCTGCCTTTGGCAAATTGCTGGGTGTGCTCCTGCTACCATCATCATAATTGCTTGAGGGACTAGTGCCCTCACTCATGTGAGCTTGCTCCTCTGACTTGTTCTGGCTATCACTTTGATCATACATATTGCAGACTCACTGATAGTAGACCCTATGAATAGATGTAGATGAGGTAGAGTGGATGAGAATCACAAATCACAGAGGTTTTTGCAAAATAATTGAGTCAAAAACTTAGTTTTAGTTTTCCACAAAAAGCATTTCGGAGCTACCGATTTGTAAACTCGGTGATACCGAAACAACTTTTGTAACCTAAACTAGTGAACTCGGTCAGACCGAGTCACAATTCGATGGCACCGAGACTGCTAGGGTTTCACAAAGAATCGATCTCGGTCACACCGATTTGCAATTCTCGGTAAGACCGAGAATCACATGTGCAATGGCCTAAGCCAAATCCGTGAGACCGATTTCCACAACTCGGTCGGTCCGAGATGAATTCGGGGGAAACCTAACCCTAAATCTTCAAATCAAATCTAATCTATGGAGTAATTTTGCTGGATAAAATGATTTCAAACGTGGCAACATACATTGCAAAGCAATGTGCTAGAGATCGGAGTTAAGGATAGCACAAAGTTTCAAGTTCATAACCTAGTTCGGTGGTGAACTTACTACGGCGGCTACGGCGGGGCAGAATGCCATTGACACCGGCGGAGACGAGCGGCGGGAGGTCGCTGGTGTTGGATTTCGGGTTCCGGAAGACCCTTGAGGTTCGGACACTGGAGTGCGCACGAAGATCTCTCCCCTACCAGCTCACGCCTTGAAGTCTCGCAAGGATCTAACCAAGAAGGATGAACACACAAGGGACACGAGATTTATACTGGTTCAGGCCACCATTGTGGTGTAATACCCTACTCTAGTGTGTGTTGTGGTGGATTGCCTCAGGGGCTGATGGTGAACAGCCTCACGAGGGGTTGTTCTTGAGCTGGTGCAATGAACTGCTTGGGTGAGTTCAGTCGCTTCTCTCTCTCTGATCGATCTGTTTCTCGATGCCTCTACCCTATGGTGGCTAGTCCTATTTATAGGGGGAGGCCCTGGGCCTCTTCCCAAATAATGAGCGGGAAGGCCGCCAACAATTGGCCCTTTTGAAGGGGAACATCTGGTACACTTATCCTAACTAAAGTTGGTCTTCGGCTGCCAAAGGCTCTGACGATGACGCCGCCCTGGGCTCCACGATGACCTCCATCCTGACGTTCTGCTGCTCTTGGTCCTGTCGCACCAAAACGGTAACCTTTGCCTGATGCCTTGGTCTGTGCTTGCCCCCTTTGCACCGAAAGGGAAACAAGGACACTGCGCAGGCCGGCGCCCGCCTGGCGCCCGCCTGGCCTCGATCATCATGGCTTGCGTCACGGGCCCCTCGGGAGGTACCCCGCCTTGATCTCCCCGCCTCCTCGCAAGCCTGCCTGAGGAGGCTACCCCTGAGGAAGCTTCCTGTCATCCGCCCCACGAGGCTTGGCCCCTCGCGAGGGTCTTGAGCTTGAGCCAATGAAGCTGGGCTGCATTGGCCCCCCACTTGAGCCATGCCGCAGGCCGCAGGCAGGCAAGTCTGGGGACCCCCGTTCCCAGAACACCGACAGTAGCCCCCGGGCCCAAGGCGTGCCCGGACTTGGCTTAGCAGAGAAGCGAAGGGGCAAGTGCGAAGCGCCGCAGGCCCCAACAACCTGCGGCCTTGGGCGCCGCGTGGCGATTGATTGGACGTGGGTGTCTCCGCTTCCCCACGACGCCTCGGCTACCGCCCATCTGAAAAAAAGAGGTGCCCGGGCCAGACTGGCCTCTTTTGTGCTCGCTTGCCTTGCTCCATATCCCCATTCTCGCTTTTCTCCTTCCTTCCTCGGAAATCCTCCAGATTTGCCTCAATCCTTCCCCTCCAGCAAGCCATGGCGCCTCGCAAGACCCCGACCGAGGCCTGGTACTCGCCAGCTCTAGATCCCCCGAATGTGTCGGAGAGAAATCTCGCCCTTATGCGCCTGAGGACGGTGGCGCAGGGCAACGTGGGAGCGACTGTGTTCAAGGCCGGCTCCGACCAGCCTGAAGGCAAGGGGAGCAACTTCTACCCGCTCTTCGTGAGCGCCATCATCGCCGGTCTGGTGCCTCCTTTTTCCGAGTTCTTCCTTGTTGTTCTTCGCCTGTACAACTTGCAAGCTCTGCACCTCCACCCCAACTCTGTTCTTCTCCTGGAAATTTTCGCCTACTATTGTGTGGCTCACGCTGGGATAAAGCCCTCGGTGGCCTTGCTGCGCCATTACTTTTACCTCCGGGTTTCTCTTGGCCCCATCTCCGCATGCGCGAGTTTTATCGCATACTCTTGCTCCAACGCCATCTCGAAGCCCGGGAAGAGGATCGAAGGCTTCCGGAGCAAGTGGGTCATGGTGGATGCCAGGCGCATCCACCCCCGACTGGTGCTGCCTATGGGGAACCCCAAGGCCGTTGATGCGTGGTCCCGCGCAAAGCTTGACGACCCCCGCGCGAGGTCTGTGCTGGAGAGGATGGACGCGGACCTGAGGCCAGGCAACTTGGGGGCGGTGAAGCTGACCGGGGCCACGCTCCTGAGGGAGTTTCTGGAGCATCGGGTGGCTCCACTCTGGGAGCACTCGCTCCCGTTGTGGAGGCTTGGGGAAGCGAACGCTGCCCTTCGCTTGAGCTTTGCAGTGCTCGCCGATGAAGATCTGGTCGCGGCCCTCCACTCCTTGGTCGGGGGAGACGTGGCGAGGCCAGACGGAGCTCCTGTCCCCCAGTTTCTTCGCGGCGACTAGGAGCAGGTGGTGAACGCCATGCCCACCTTCAACAGTGAGGGGCTGGTGCCTGCAGTGGCTTCTGGGGATCTGACGGTGTTGCCAATGGTGAATGTGTCCTCCAGCGACTCCAGCAAGAGTGAGGAGGAAGAAGAGGAGGAGGAGGAAGAAGCGTTTGACTCCGAGGCGACTGGCGGGGGGTCGGAGGAGTCCTTTCGCCGGCGCAGGTCCCGCGCCCTCCACTCCATGCCGGACGACGACGAGGCCAGCACTAGGCGAGGAGGAGTGGATTCTCCCCTGGTCCCGAGGAAGGACAGGTCGGGGCTGGTGCCCCTAGGATCCACTCTGGCTCCGGGGCGGTCTGAGGCCAGCTCTGGCCTTCCCAACGCGTCCTCTGCTTTCGTGCCTCCCAAGGCTAACCCCAGCTGCAGGCTCTCGGGCTTCAAGTTTGGCCAGAGGCTGCTTGAGCCCGCGAGCAATGACCAGTAAATACTCGATCCGTGCTCTTCCTTGTTTCTGCCGTCGACACTTGACGTCTGGACTCTTTTGACCAAGCCGGCACCTGAGGCGAAGAGGTTGAAGGGGGCTTCTGCGGCCCTGCTTGAGGCGAGTTCGTCTGCCAGGGCAGCGCCTTCGTCTACGGGGAAAGGAGGCATCGAGGCTCGTGCCTCCCCTTCCCGGTCGTCCTCGCGAGCCCAGCAGGGACACTCTGGCGAGGAGTCAGCCCCCGTGGCCCCGCTGACCCTGGAGGTGCCTGGGCTTGATGCTGCCATTGAGATGCCCAAGGCCCGGGAGGCTCCTTCCTCCCAAGCCGTGATCACACTGCCTTCCTCTCCGCCTGCTCCACCGTCTCCCGTCTCTTCCGATCCCTCCGCCGTCTTGGACCAGGCCTCCAATGAATTGAGCCGGCTGCGGGAGGACCTCCAGAGCGCAGACCCCTGCCTGCTGGTCGGGCACCTGGAGCTAGCTTCTGGCTGCGCCGGCTCAGCCGCCTCTATCCGGGCGGCGTTGAGGCAGGCTGCGTTTGCCTCCGACAAGGAGAAGCAAGCCGCCCGCCGGGCCAAGGCCGCTCGCGATGCTGCCCAGGGCGATGCTACGGATGCTCGGGGCCGCTGCAAGGCATTGGAGGTCGAGCTACAAGACCTGCGCGAGGAGCTCACGAAGGAGGTCCGCGTCCGCTAGGAGAAGGAGGAGGAGATGAAGGCTCGGGAGGCTGCCGTCAAAGACCGGGACGCCGAGCTTGTTGACCGCCATGGCCGGTTAGAGACGCTGGAGCAGGCGCTAAAGGTGGAGAGGACCGAGCTAGACCGCAAGGCGAAGGTCCTGGCCGAGGATCGAGTGGCCTTTGCCAAGCTGGAGGAGAAGGCTCGCGCCGCGCTGAAGACGCTCTATGAGGGCATCTTAGAGGACCCGTTGGCTGGCGAAGAGGATAGCCCTGCCGAGCTGCTTCCCTTCCTGGTCCGTGCGCTTGAAGATGCCGAGCAAACGCAATGTTGAAACGGAGGTTTTTTAGCCGTCGTTCCGGTAGGTGGTGCTATCATACATCCAAGTTGATGGAAAGTTCAACCCATGAAGGGTAACGGTTGAGCGAGTCCACGGAGGACTCCAGCCACGAAGAAGCAACCTTGTCTATCCCACCATGGTCGTCGCCCACGAAAGACTTGCCTCACTAGGGTAGATCTTCACGAAGTAGGCGATCTCCTTGCCCTTAAAAACTCCTTGGTTCAACTCCACAATCTTGACGGAGGCTCCCAAGTGAAACCTAGCCAATCTAGGAGACACCACTCTCCAAGAAGTAACAAATGGTGTGTTGATGATGAACTCCTTGCTCTTGTGCTTCAAATGATAGTCTCCCCAACACTCAACTCTCTCTCACCGGATTTGGATTTGGTGGAAAGAAGATTTGTGTGGAAAGCAACTTGGGGAAGGCTAGAGATCAAGATTTATGTGGTAGGAATAGAAGATCTTGACCTCAACACAAGTGTACGTGGTTCTCTTAGAAAATGTATGTTGGAAGTGTACGCACGTTCTGACGGATCTCTCCATGAATGAAGAGTGGGTGGAGGGGTATATATAGCCTCCACACAAATTCTAACCGTTGCACACAACTTACCAAACTCGGTGGGACTGAATCGTGAAACTCAATCAGACCAATTTAGGAAATAATGTGACCATTAGGATTTACGGTGGGACCGACATGTCAACTTGGTGGGACCGATATGGTTAGGTTTAGGGCATAACGTAATCTGGGTGAGACCGATTACACACACTCGGTGAGACCGATTTTGGTAATAGACACACAGAGGATTGGTCAGGCAAACTCGGTGGGACCGATTCGCTCATCTTGGTTAGAACGAAATGTTATGAAAGGGAAATAGTGAGTTTGTATTGCAATCTTGGTGGGACCGATCGCTCTTCTCGGTTAGACCGAAACGTTTCGAAGGGAAATAGAGAGATTGCAACCCCATCTCAGTGAGACCGAGATCCCTATTATTGAGACCGAAAAGACTAAGGTTTGTTGTAGTGGCTATGACATCTCAACTCGGTGGCGTCGGATAGATGGTTTTGGTGGCGCCAAGTTTGACTTTTGGTTTGGATCATATGTGGATGTGAGAAAGTAGTGGAGGGCTTTGGAGCATATCACTAAGCACTTTGAGTAAGAAACTCATTAAGCAACACCTCATCCCTCCTTGATAGTATTGGCTTTTCCTATAGACTCAATGTGATCCTGGATCACTAAAAGCAAAATGTAGAGTCTTGTGCTTTGAGCTTGAGCCAATCCTTTTGTCCTTAGCATTTTGAGGGATCCACTTTTCTCATCCATGCCATGCCAATCATTGAGCTTTCCTGAAATATTTATCTCGAAATAGCATTAGCTCAATGAGCTATATGTTGTTAGGAATTACCAAAATCACCCAGGGATATTTGCACTTTCAAAGGGGCTCAGGTGGGGACGGTGGTTGTGGGGCGGTGGTGGGGCCTCGCCAAACAAAGAAAACTCAACAAGGGTGGGGGCGGGGCGGGGGCGGGGGTGGCGGAGGAACACAGGCGATGGGGGCCGGTGGTCCGGCCGGCGGCCCGTGTAGTGTTCTATATGGAAAGAATCAGAGACAAGGAAGAAGAAGGGTTAGGAGACGTAGGATCTTCATCCAACCTCCTGAAATGGTCAAGAGACAGCAGGGAGTTGCATTCTTAATGCGCTCTGGTTCATCATGTGTGGGCACTGCGCAACAAACATTTTATTATCCAAAATCTGCTTGCTCTTCTTTAGCATGTTCCTCTTTCGTTCTTCTTTAATAACTACTCTCTCCGTTCCTAAATACAAGTCTTTGTATAGATTCCACCATGGACTACATATGGAGAAAAATGAGTGAATCTACAGTCTAAAATGTATCTGGATACATATGTATGTGATCCATAGTGGAAATCTCTACAAAGACTTATATTTTGGAATGGAGGGAGTATGATAGTAGTACAATATGTTCCTTGTAGTGAAGTTGAGCAGGGACATTTGAAGTGTAGAGGTCTATACGGTCGGTCGTGATGGACACTTTGAAGTCTTCAGGCCACTTTGATTCGTAGGATTTTGTAAACATAGGAATAGAATTTGTAGTGGCCTGCCCACTTGAATCCTATAAGAATAGCAAGGAAATGTGGGGAGCTGTGTTGCCTTTGAGAGTTACACTGATATTAATAGTACCGCACCTTCAGTTGAAGAGAGCTGGTATCCGAATCCTTTCTAGCCATACCGGAAATACTAGCACATATATTCTAGCAAGTTCCACTTTGCTGATTTTACTCTGATGCTTACGGTTTTCCTGTTATATCTACACTATGATCTGTGTAGCTGCTTTGTGTCGCACAAGCAGCAGTCCACTCCTGAAGCTAAACACTGCAATGACTTACAAAATTGGCACCACGGCATTGAGTACCATTCTGGATGCAATGAAACTCATACGCTCCCCACCTGTTGATTCTTGTTCAGAATATGATCCTATGACTATTCTAACCTCGAGGAGTCAAAGGCAGATGGCATGTCCTATTCACCCATCAAGGTGCCTGTTCTAATTTGGCAAGGTTTTATTGATTGCACGTATCTTGCATATGTTATCTTGCATTTCTTCTACTTTGTTGCACCACCATCTGCTTAGTTTACTCATCATATATGTCGAGATACCATGCCCATCCATCATCAATACATATTCCATCTGTCATCATACCATGTTTTTCCACTCAAATGTTGTTCTTGTGCATCATCAGATATCAAAAAGGAAGAGGGTGATTGCCGAACCTGAACGAGCACCAGCAAATTCCTTGAAAAAAATGGTGGTGCCGAAGAAATCAGACAACACCCCACTTATATTGGTTGTACAACCAGTGACACAAAACGTAGGACCGACTCCAGCAGACTGTACCCATACTTCACTGGCCACACCACTAGCCCCACCACATAGGACCTGCACTCCAGCAAAAGGTATATCGATTTCAGTTGCCATAGCACCAGCCGTACCACAGAAAAATCCCACTCCAGCAAAAAGTACAGCAAGTCCACCGACCGAAGACCTATCCCAACTGCAGAGACGGCCAATTCCTGTAGATTGGAGCCCCGTTCCAGTTATTCAAGAACACGAGAGAGAGAGAAAGAGAGAGAGAGAGAGAGAGAGAGAGAGAGATCAAACACATAGCTACTGGTACATACCCTCAGCCCCGAGGGTGAACTACTCCCTCCTCGTCATGGAGAGCGCCGGGATGATGAAGATGGCCGCCGGTGATGATTCCCCCCTCCAGTAGGGTGCCGATCAGGGTCCCCATTGGTTTTTGGTGGCTACAGAGGCTTGTGGCAGCGGAACTCTCGGTCTAGGTTTCTTTTCGGGGGTTTCTGTATTTATAGGAATTTTTTGCGTCGGTCTCACGTGAGGGGGGTCTCCGAGTCATCCACGAGGTAGGGGGCGTGCCCAGGGGGGTAGGGCGCGCCCTCCACCCTCGTGGATGGCTCGGGACTCTTCTGGCCCAACTCCTTTACTTCGGGGGCTTCTTTTGGTCCATCAAAAATCATCAAAAATTGGCACGTGAATTAGACTCCGTTTGGTATTCCTTTTCTGTAAAACTCGAAAACAAGGAAAAATAGAAACTAGAACTAGGCTCTAGGTTAATAGGTTAGTCCCAAAAATCATATAAAATAACATATAAAACATCCAAGATGTATAATATAATAGCATGGAACAATCAAAAATTGTAGATACGTTGGAGACGTATCAAGTATCCCCAAGCTTAATTCCTGCTCGTCCTCGAGTAGGTAAATGATAAAAATAGAATTTTTGATGTGGAATGCTACCTAACATATTTGTCAATGTAATCTTCTTTATTGTGGCAATAATATTCAGATCCATAAGATTCAAGACAAAAGTTTAATATTGACAGAAAAATAATAATACTTCAAGCATACTAACAAAGCAATTATGTCTTCTCAAAATAACATGGCCAAAGAAAGCTCATCCCTACAAAATCATATTGTTTGGCTATGCTGCATCTTCATCACACAAAATATTCAAATCATGCACAACCCCGGTTTCAGCCAAGCAATTGTTTCATACATTAGTATTCTCAAACTTTCTCAACTTTCACGAAATACATGAGCGTGAGCCATGGACATAGCACTATAGCTGGAATAGAATGGTGGTTGTGGAGAACACAAAAAAGAGGATATAGTCTCACAACTAGGCATATCAACGGGCTATGGAGATGCCCATTAATAGATATCAATGTGAGTGAGTAGGGATTTCCATGCAATGGATGCACTAGAGCTATAAATGTATGAAAGCTCAAAAAGAAACTAAGTGGGTGTGCATCCAACTTGCTTGCTCAAGAAGACGTAGGGCATTTGAGGATGCCAATCGTTGGAATATACAAGACAAGTTCTTTAATGAAGAATTCCCACTAGTATATGAAAGTGACAAAACAAAAGACTCTCTATCATGAAGACCATGGTGCTACTTTGAATCACAAGTGTGGTAAAAGGATAGTAGCATTGTCCCTTCTCTCTTTTTCTCTCATTTTTTGTTTGGCTTCTTTGGCCTCCTTTTTTTATTTCCTCACACGGGACAATGCTCTAATAATGATGATCATCACACTTATATTTATTTACAACTCAAGAATTACAACTCCATACTTTGAACAAAATATGACTCTATATGAATGCCTCCGGCGGTGTACCGGGATGTGCAATGATTCAGAAGTGACATGTATGAAAGAATTATGAATGGTGGCTTTGCCACAAATACAATGTCAACTAAATGATCATGCAAAGCAATATGACAATAATGAAGTGTGTTATAATAAACAGAACAGTAGAAAGTTGCAGAAATGGCTATGGAAATGCCGTAATAGGTAGGTATGGTGGCTTTGAGGAAGGTTATGGTGGGTGTATGGTACCGGCGAAAGTGGCGCGGTACAAGAGAGGATAGCAACGGTGGAAGGGTGAGAGTGCGTATAATCCATGTACTCAACATTAGTCATAAAGAACTCATATACTTATTGCCAAAATCTACAAGTCCTCAAAACCAAGCTCTACGCGCATGCTCCTAGGGGAACGGTTGGTAGGAGTTAACCATCGTGTGATCCTGACCTTCACACATAAGGAGGACAATCAAAGAGATACCTCATGCTTCAAATTTGTTACACAATAGTTACCATACGTGCATGCTACGGGACTCACAAAGATCAACACAAGCATTTCATAAATTCACACTTACACCACTAGCATGACTCTAATATTACCATCTTCATATCTCAAAAGAATCATAAAGAATCAAACTTCTCATAGTATTCAATGCACTTTATATGATTTTTTTTATTATATCCCTCTTGGATGCCTATCATATTAGGACTAAATTTATAACCAAAGCAAATTACCATGCTGTATAAGACTCTCAAAATAATATAATTGAAGCATGAGAGTTCATCTATTTCTTCAAAATAAAACTACCATCGTGCTCTAAAAAGATATAAGTGAAGCACTAGAGCAAATGACAAACTACTCCGAAAGATATAAGTGAAGATCAATGAGTAGTCGAATAATTATGCAACTATGTAAAGACTCTCTAACATTTAAGAATTTCAGATCTTGGGATATTGTTCAAACAGCAAGCAAAACAAAATAAAATGAAATGACGATCCAAGCAAAACACATATCATGTGATGAGTAAAAATATAGCTCCAAGTAAGGTTACCGATGTAACACCCACGATGCGGCTATATCTCTCACATGTCGAGGCATGACTTAGAGGCATAACCGTATGGTGGTTTTTTCGCAAGAAGGGTCATCTCCACACAATCCCATGTAATGAACAAGAATGGGAGTTGGATTACAATCGCCACTTCACACAATGAACATATAATTCATACATCATTCATAGCACACACATAGTCCGACTACGGACAAAGCCAAAAGAAAATAAGATAACCCAACTGCTAGATCCCCGATCGTCCCAACTGGGCTCCACTACTGATCATCACGAAACAAAATAGTAACGACCAAGGTCCTCGTCGAACTCCCGCTTGAGTTCGGTAGCATCACCTGCACCGGTATCGTCGACTCCTGCAACTGTTGTGATAGTATCCGGTGAGTCACGGGGACTCAGCAATCTCAAAACCTGCGAGATCAAGACTATTTAAGCTTATGGGTAGGAAGTGGGAATGAGGTGGAGTTGCAGCAAGCACTAAGCAAATATGGTGGCTAACATACACAAATAAGAGCGAGAAGAGAAGCAACGGAACGGTCGAGAAGCTAGAAGTGATCAAGGAGTGATCCTGAAACTAATTACGCACAATCATAACCCAAAGACCGTGTTCACTTCTCCGACTCCGCCGAGAAGAGACCATCACGGCTACACACGCGGTTGATGTGTTTTAACTCAAATCTGGTGTCAAGTTCTCTACAACCGGATATTAACAAATTCCCATCTGCCACACAACCGCGGGCACAGCTCTCGAAAGTTTATACCCTACAGGGGTGTCCCAACTTAGCCTATCACAAGCTCTCAGGGTCACGAAGGATATTCCTTCTCCCGGGAAGACCCGATCAGTCTCGGAATCCCGGTTACAAGACATTTTGACAAGGGTAAAATAAGACCAGCAAGACCGCCCGACTGTGCCGACAAATCCCGGTAGGTGCTACACATATCTCGTTCTCAGGGCACACCGGATGAGACATCCTACGAGCAAAACCAGACCTCAAGTTTCCCCGAGGTGGCCCCTCAGTCTACTTGGTTCGGACCAACACTTAGAGAAGCACTGGCCCAGGGGGGTTTAAAATAAAGATGACCCTTGGGTTGGCCTTCGCAAGGGAAAGTTAGTAGGTTGTTAGGCAAATGTAAAACCAATGTTGGGCCTTGCTAGAGGAGTTTTATTCAAAGCGAACTGTCAAGGGGGTCCCATAAATCACCCAACCGCGTAAGGAACGCAAAATCAAGGAACATAACACCGGTATGACAGAATCTAAGGCGGCAGGAATGGAACAAAACACCAGGCATAAGGCCGAGCCTTCCACCCTTTACCAAGTATATAGATGCATTAATTAAATAAGAGATATTGTGATATCCCAACATAATCATGATCCAACATGGAGCAATCTTCAACTTTAGCTGCAACTAACAACGCTATAAGAGGGGCTGAGCAAAAGCATCAACATAGCCAAACAATGGTTTGCTAGGAAGGGTGAAAAGGTTAGAGGCTGACATGGCAAAGAACGATAGGTAGCGCAGCATAGCGATAGAACGAAGCAACTAGCAAGCAAAGATAGAAGTGATATCGAGGGTAATGGTCATCTTGCCTGAAATCCCGCAAGGAAGAAGAACGAGTCCATAAAGAAAACAAACAGACGTAGTCGAACGAATCCTCACAACTCCGGAACGAAACTGGAGCTAACAAGAGAAGCAAACCGGAAAGAAGCAAACAACATGGTAAACACAAAATCATAATCATAGCATGATGCACAATCAAGTATGATGCATGTCCGGTTTAATGAGGCATTGCATGACAAAGTGCAACAAACAATGCTACAAGCTAAGTGGAGCTCAATATGCAATGAGTTGCATATTGATAAAACACCACAAGCAATTATTTAGTTCTCTCTCATTTATGCTACCGAAAAATATTAAAGGATGTAACATGGCAAGAGGTGAAACATAATAAAACTACCTATCTAGGCAAGTTTAAATGAGGCCAGAACAACAAACAACAATTCCGAAAAATCGTCATATGCAATTTATGAATTTGCTACTGTTCTGTCCTATACACAATTTTAGATTTTTTAAACATGCAAAGTGATGCCACCATGTTAATCTATGCATTTTTCCACCCCATTAACATATAAAGTTTATTTAAAATGGAGCTATGGTGTTATGAAAGAAATCATTTTAACATGGCATTTATGCAAATTTAAACGAACAACAAGTTAAACATCTTAAACATGGATGAAGGCAACATATTATGAAACTAGATGAAATTTTAAGCATTTTACATATATAGTTTATTTTAAAATGATGCACGGTTGAGGAGTTATTATATGCATGAACAATAGGGGGGTTTCTGCAAATCTGTAAATCATGGGATAATTAGAAAATCGTTCCGCGAAAACAACATGGATAGGGCTGAATCTGGCTGGCCCAACATGCACAGGAGAGGGCTGGAGGGGGCTGCTCACCCATGGAGCAAGCCTAGTCGGTGGAGAGGCTGAGGCGAGGCGCTGGGCCTTGAGGCTGCTGGGCCACGCGGCGACGACGCAACCCAGGCGCAGTCAAAGTGAGGCGAGGCGAGCTAGCTGATGCTCGTTACTGAAGAACAGAGGCAGCAGCAGCAAGTTATGCAGAAGACGACGGCAGGGGGTCCTAGGGACGGGGTCGGCGGGAACCGGCCGGAACGGGCGGAACGGAGCGCTGGGAGGCGCCGGGGTCCAAATCCGGCAAGGGGAGGCGCGGATCGGGGCTCGGTGCAGCGGCTCCGGCGAGGCAGGGGACTTGGCGTGGCGGCTCTAGGCGATAACGGGTGCGGGACAGGCGCGGCTGGTGCTGCTGCTGTCCATCCCGGCGCTCGACAGGAGGACGCAGGGGAAGCAGAGGAGCGGTCAACGCTGCTGTTGTGCGTGCACTTGCACGCACTCGAGAAGCAGGGTTGCGGAGGCGTTCGATGCAGGGGCATCCCCTTGACGCCGTCGGCTGGATGCAGAGTAGGCAGGGTCCGGCAGTCGAGCGGGCGACGAGGAGGTCCAGCGGGAACCGCGGCGAGGCAGCAACTTGGAGCTCCTGCAAAACAGCTGCGGTGCGGCTGATTAGGTGACGGGTGAGGAAGCAGAGAGAAAAGAAGAACAAGAGGAAGGAGGGAGGCGGGGCGTGGCAAGGACCTGGTCCGGCAGGTCGCCGTCGAGGGCTCCAGACGCATCAACGGGCGCGAGGAGCTCAGAAGTGGCGGGGTCCCCATAGCATTGGTGCTGTGGAGAAGAGGCATAGGGAGAGAACCAGGCATGAGAGAAAAAGAGAGCTGAAAGGGGAAGGAGAAGAAAGGAAAGGAGAGGGGCACCAAGGAGGGTCCTGGTGGCTGCTGTTGCTCGATCGGCGACGGGGTCGAGGTGGACCTTGGGCGCCATGGGTGCTGCGGGAGATGGACAAGCCCAGCGAGTGGGGCTCGGGCACGAGGTGGGAGATGGAGGCGAGGTGAGGAAGGGGAAGGCTTGGACGACTGCTGGATCGAGCGAGGGGATTGGCTCGAGGATGAAAACAAGGAGGGAGATGGCTGCGCGTGGTTGGCTGGATCGGATCTGGGAGGATCCCGAGAGTGAAGGGAGTTGGTTGGGTAGCGGCGGATGGAATGGAAGGATGGGACAAGGCGCCTAAGATCTAGGGTTGGACGATATATATAGATCACGTGGACTAGGTTAGGGGCTATCTCGTCCTTCCGATCGTAATCAGAAGGTCAAGAAATAAACAGGTAGGGAGTCCAAATAAGAAAACGGAGATATTTTCGGGATGTTAGGGGATGACGGTGATGACTGAGCGGGTCGAGTTTGGGGCAAGTTTCGGACGCGTGCAGGGATCTGAGTAAAGAGTGGTTAGGTGGATTGACAAGAGGGAATCAAAACCCGATTGGACTCGGAGCGGTCAACGAAGGTAAGGGGGACGCGGCGACCACGAACGACTACGAGTTTTATGAAAACATGCGGATGCAATGCTGATGATGCTATGAGATGAGATGCATGACATGAACAAAATGCAAAACAAAAGACAAAAACCCAACCACGAAGGAAATAACATATCACATACCCGGAAATGGCAAGAGTTGGAGTTACAAATATGGAAAGTTAGATCCGGGGTGTTACAATACTCCACCACTACAAGAGGATCTCGTCCCGAGATCTAGGATGACACTGGAGAGAAACGGAAGAGGAAGAGAAGAGGTAAAACTAAGTTGCTTCTTCGGCAAATGAGTGAAACCACGAACCTTGAGAGTTTGAGCAAATTGAAAGAAACAAAACAACAGAGATGACCAAGATTGCAAACAGTCCGTTGGACAAGAGGAACAAGGAATATGATGAGAACCAAGAGCTTAGGGCACAAGGTAGATTTTGAAGCCACTCCGGTTAAAATCCTCAGCCTATGAAGTTCAACTTAGAAACTTTATTGAAGAAGGACGTGGATTTCTCGGATTTAATTGAACCATTCGCACGCAAAGAAATTGATGGTGTCGTGTCTGAAATGCCACCTGATTGGGCACCTGGCCCTGATGGCTTTAATGGGGCCTTCTTAAAAGCTTGCTGGCTGATCATTAAAAATGATTTTTATCTTCTTTGTGATGAGTTTCATCAAGGCGGACTCAATCTTCAAAGCATTAATGCAGGTTTCATCACTCTGATCCCCAAGGTTAATTCACCTGAATGTGTTAATGACTTCCGACCGATCACACTTCTTAACTGCTGTTTAAAGTTGATCACTAAAATCTTGGCGAACAGGCTCCAAAAAATTATCCTCTGCATTGTGAACCAAAACCAATATGGTTTTCTTCGTGGCCGATCGATCCATGACTGCCTAGCCTGGGCTTTCGAATATATTCACCAGTGTCAGGCCTCCAAATGAGAGATTGTTCTCCTAAAACTAGACTTTGCGAAGGCTTTTGACATGGTCGAGCATTCTGCCATGCTGCTAATTTTGAAGAACATGGGTTTCCCACCCAAATGGTTGGCTTGGATGGAGAGTATCTTCTCGTCGGGTAAATCTTCTGTGTTACTGAATGGGGTGCCAGGTTGATAGTTTTTGTGTAAATGTGGTGTTCGTCAAGGTGATCCGAAGTCCCCCCTGATTTTCGTCCTTGCCGCTGATCTACTTCAAAGTGCTATCAACACTGCACTCCAGCAGGGCTTGATCACACACCCCATCCCTCCTAGTGGTGACGCTAAATACCCTGTAATCCAATATGCTAACGACACAATTATCGTCCTCCCGGCCTGCATGGACCAAGCAGCTAGGATCAAGGTTATCCTCGAAGATTATGCCACCTCAATTGGCTTGAGGATCAACTTCCAAAAATCCACGCTTGTGTCAATTAATACACCGCCGACCAAATGCAATGACTTGGCCAATCTTTTTGGGTGCACATAGGCCAACATGTCCTTTACTTATCTCGGTCTGCCCCTTGGCACCACCCGGCCTTCTGTCCTTGATCTGACGCCGTTTGTCTGCAAAGCAGAAAGGAAGATCACCGCTGCGATGTCCTTAATGTCTTACGCGGGCAAGCTTGCTTTGGTCAACTCGCTCATCACCTCGATGGCTATCTATCCCATGGGGACTCTCAGATTGCCGCCCAAGATACTTGCTCAACTTGATAAAATCCGTAGACACTGCCTCTAGAACAAACGCACGACGGATGGGGATAAACAGAACTCTTTGGCTACTTGGGACATGGTATGTCGACCTAAGAAGTGTGGTGGTTTGGGCATCCTTGACCTTAAAATTCAAAATGATGCGCTCTTGCTCAAATTCCTGCATAAATTCTACAACATAATGGATGTCCCCTGGGTTCGGCTCATTTGGGAAACCTACTATGTTGACTCCATCCCACATGCTTCGGACAGTTGTGGCTCTTTTTGGTGGCGTGACCTTGCAAATATTATGCCAATCTACCGCGGCGTCACCCAGGTACAGGTCAAACGTGGCGATTCTGTCCAATTCTAGAAAGATAACTGCAATCAGTCCCTCTTGGCAAAGCAATATCCACGCGCTTTCTCTTATATCCTTAATGAGGACTTGTCTGTGCATGGGTTCTTGACTGCCCACGCCCTCCACGAAACCTTTCAACAACCACTGTCGATACAGGCTCATGACGAACTCAAGCTTCTCCAAGCTGATTTGACTACGGTGACTTTGGAAGATCGTGCCGATGTTTGGTCCTATTGTTGGGGATCAACTTTGTTCAAAACCACAGCATACTATCAGTTTGTTTTCTGAGATGTGGTTGCGCACGTGGCTTTCAAGTGGCTCTGGAAGACTAAATGCATACCCAAAATCAAAGTCTTTGGTTGGTTCTTACTTTCGGACAGGCTCAACACGAGGAATATGCTCAAACGGCGTCACTACAATATTGGTAACAACTTTGACTGTCTTCTTTGCGGGCAGCACATAGAAGAAATGGTGGAGCATCTCTTCTTCCATTGTACCTTCATTAAGGAATGTTGGAGCTTGCTATGCATGTCTTGGGCTGTGCATGGAGATAGATTGCAGCTAGTGGAGAACCTAAAGACACAACACCCCAGGAAAATGATCATGGAAATATTCCTCTCTGCTGGTTGGAGCCTTTGGAAGGAACGCAATAATAATTACTTTAGACGTGTGTCACCCTCTATCCATTCTTGGTTCAACAGATTCAAGGAAGACTTTGGCAATATTAGATATAGACTGCCTAGTGAAAAGATACATGTTGTCTCCTCCTTCTTGCAAAGTCTGCCTCAACATAGTTAGGATTGAATCTTTGTTCTAACCCTCCCCCCCCATCCACTTACTTCTTTGTAAAAATCACCATGTAACTGTTCTTTTGTTTTCTTATATATACATGCAGTAGGAGCATTTCCTACTGTCTTAACCGTAAAAAAAATAGCTGGACAAGGAATAAGAATAAATAATTCGGGCAGCACTCCGGTTGAAAAGAGACGCATGACTTGATAAGATGAAAGAACTTGAACGAGAACACAACACTCCAGTTAAATGGATAAGCATGAAAAGAACACAATTCTCACAATTTGAGATGATGAGTGAAAAGAGCAACATCACAATGCCTCCGGAAGAAAGAATAGAAGATAGATCATTGGAATAACAGAATTGAGAAGAAAATGCCAACTTCTGCCACAAATGAGCTTGGAAAGCACCCTTCCAAGAAGGTTACAATGGAGTTGTTGGATAACTAACAACGAAACGAATAAACTTGTAGTGGGCCAATGAAAAACTTCTCAAAATTTAGGCAAAATTTTGCCACTACGAAAACAAATAATATAATTGATAACATCAACGAGATGAAAACTTCTTCCACCAAGATGATAGAGAGATAACTTGGATCATAGATACGCACCACAATAGCAACATTCCTTAGGGAAGGCTTTAGGTGAAATATGACACAAGATAACTCCAACAATGAGGTTGATGGTTGAAAAGATCTATTGAACAAAGAGAAAATGATGGATTTAAATATGTCACTCTTGAAAACTTGTGAATCATGAAACGCGAAGGGAAATTATCAAGAATGACATTACACCATCTCAAAAGATAAGATAGAAAGAATTGCACTACGGAATGCAAGATGAAGGATACTTGAGATCCTCAAAACAAAACATGTGTTGAGCACCATGCTTATTTTTAGAGTATAGCTTGGCTGATCTTAAATTAAAGAGAAATCTTGAAGAACAATTGAAGAATGAAAAGAATCCTTGACGAACCACCATGTAGAGCCTCCATGAAGAACTCCGGTAATAAAAGGATGATAGAAAGAAAGAGAATTTGAAAATACAAGGTGAAGCCTTGCAATGATTTAGATGGAGCTTCACGACGAGATAACCGAGAAAACTTGGAACTCCGGAAAAGGAAAAGATGAAACACTAGAACCGAGAATTACTTCATCATGAACAATCTCCGGAAGAAAAGAATTGAATCACCTCAAGGAAATAAGAATAAGGTTTATTGTATGCTTATCCTTCATCATATTAAATTGATGACAAGCAATGGATTTGGCATACTACTTATTCCCATAGAAAGGATTAAGAGAGATATAGCGCAAACTTGAGAAGGTATTGATGGAACCACCGGTGGGATTTGGAAACAACGAATGAATTGATATGATAACGAAGGAAGTGAAATATTGAACGAACCACCGTAAAAATTGAAAATGAACATAGCAAAGGCAGAATTCACCGGGAAGAATTGGAAAATGAATGAAGATACTTGAGGGGATTTAGATACAAGAGAACAAAGAGATCACGAACTGATTAAAGCATACTTAACGAAGCACCGGAAGACTATGGACACGAACGAAGAGGCATCAATTCAGAATCGAGAGATGTTCTGAAATAATGGCCTTAGGATGGTTGAGAAAAGAAAGCAACCCTTTAAACGCGTCGGATGGGTGAAAAGAATTCTCACAATCGAAAACAATTATGAGAGGATGGCATGAAGCTAGAACCATGAATGTTCAAGAGAATGGACCAAGATTTTAGGAGAAATCTCTTCCTCGGTCTTCAAATGTTGAGAATGATGATGAGAACCACCATGAATTGTTGAGGCACTCCAGAATGAAGAATAGAAAGTTTGAACCAACGATCAAAAGAATTTGAAAGCAATCTCGAAGAAGACATCTGAATGATGAACATTCATTCTTACGTCAAACTTGGAAATGAATTTGGGAATCGCTCCTGATAATTAGAAGGGTCAGGTAAGATCCTGGGGAAAAACCTGTGGGTTAGGGCCCACTAAAAAGATACACGTTGAACGATTGATTGAAAGGGGGAATTGCACCGGTTGAATTAAATAGCTTGAATGAGAGAGAAAACTCGAAATACTCAAACGGATTAAGAATGGAAACATGAATCTTCCGAGATATCTTCAACACTCCGGATGTGAACTGGGAGAAGTGAATAAATAAGAGAGCCTTGGATAAGAAATTCACATGGGAAGATATGTGAAACAAAAGGAACATATATAATCAACACCGAAGCTTGAAATTAATCCACCAGAGAAGAAAATAGACAAAGAATAATAGACTAGAAGCTTCGTTAGTGTCTTCCTAAGAATCACCGGATAAGAACAATGACAAAAAAGAATGGAGAGACTTCTATTGGTGTCAAAACTGGTGGATCTCTGGTAGGGGGTCCCGATCTGTGCGTCTAAGGCTAATTGTAACAGGAGGCAAGGGACACGATGTTTTACCCAGGTTCGGGCTCTCTCGATGGAGGTAAAACCCTACTTCCTGCTTGATTGATCTTGATGATATGAGTATTACAAGAGTTGATCTAACACGAGTTAGTAGAGGCTAAACCCTAGAAGCTAGCCTATGATGATTATGATTGTCCCTATAGAGACCAAACCCTCAGGTTTATATAGACACTGGAGGGGGATAGGGTTTACACAGAGTCAGTTACAAAGAAGGAGATCTAATATCCGGATTGCCAAGCTTGTCTTCCACGCAAAGGAGAGTCCCATCCGGACATGGGAAGAAGTCTTGAGTGTTGTATCTTCAGGGTCCAACAGTCCAGCCAAAGTATATAGTCTGGCTGTCCAGATACCCCCTAATCCAGGACTCCCTCAGTAGCTCCTGAACCAGGCTTCAATGACGATGAGTCTGGCTCGCAGTTTGTCTTTGGCATTGCAAGGTGGGTTCCATCTCTGAATACTCCAAAGTAATTACCGAACACTTAAATCGTGTATGGATCTGCAAGATGATCTTCACATACCACCGTAGAGAGAAACCAAAAGTAATCAAAAGTGTTAAATTTAGCGGGACAAAAGTCCCCAAGATCAATCTCCGGAGGAACGGGTTCCTCCTTTGGCCCTTCATAGTGCACAACTAATTCATCACTAAAAGCATTCTTTTGGCAAAATCTCGTGAGCCTATACTCAAGAGAGTATCCTAACTCATTGTTTCTAAGGGCAAAATCATTATTAAGCTCGTTAATTCTATCAACCAACACATTGGTAGGAACCTTTTTTTAAGGTTTTCATTGAAAGCAACATAGTCCGAAGATTGAAAACGCCCAAATTCCTCTTGATCATAGAGGATCGCCTCTATGGGAGGACGACCGGCGTCCACCCTATAGTGCACAAAGATTTCTTTGGCCTCTCTTATGATAAATCTAAACTCATGAGCCAAAAAGATATTAACAATGCATTTAACAGAAGAATGCTCAATATTGGAAAATTCCAGAAAAATTCTTTGTATGCAAGGATGCATATGCATAAATTCTCTTTCAAGTTCAACTACAAGCATAGCAATGGCATCCGCAAGACTACTAGTTCTATGAAGAATAGAACCACCCATGGAAGGTAAAGCACCGACACAAGTAAAGAAATCTTGAATAACACCTTTTCCAGTGATGTTACCACTACCGATACGAAACTTTTTAGTATGCAAAATAGGGGGTTCTTCGGCCGGAGCCTCGGAATTTTCCATGTTATAATTATTGTCTATATCGACGATAATCTCCCCAATTTCAGACATAACGGCAAATAAAAGCAAGGCGTAAGAAAGCGAGCGGAAGAGAGAGGAGGAGATTGGGAAAGAGAGGGCGAATTTAATGGCAAGGGTGAAGTGGGGCAGAGGAAAACGAGAGGCAAATGGGAAATAATGTAAATGCGAGGGAGATGGGTTTGTGATGGGTACTTGGTATGTCTTGACTTGAGCGAAGACCTCCCCGGCAACGGCGCCAGAAATCCTTCTTGCTACGTCTTGAGCTTGCGTTGGTTTCCTTGAAGAGGAAAGGGTGATGCAACAATAGTAGCGTAAGTATTTCCCTCTGTTTTTGAGAACCAAGGTATCAATCCAGTAGGAGGCTCCTCAAAAGTCCCACATGCCTACACAGACAAACAAAGAACTCGCAACCAACGCAATAAAGGGGTTGTCATCCCTTCACGGCCACTTGAGAAAGTGAGATCTAATATAGATAGTATGATAAGATAAATATATTTTTGGTATTTTATAATATAGATGCAAAAAGTAAAGATGCAAATAAAAGTAGATTGGAAGCAAATATGATAAGAGATAGACCCGGGGGCCATAGGTTTCACTAGTGGCTTCTCTCAAGATAGCATAAGTATTACGGTGGGTGAACAAATTACTGTCGAGCAATTGATAGGAAAGCGAAGAATTATGAGATTATCTAGGCATGATCATGTATATAGGCATCACGTCCGCAACAAGTAGACCGACTCCTGCCTGCATCTACTACTATTACTCCACACATCGACCGACTCCTGCCTACATCTAGAGTATTAAGTTCATAAGGAACAAAGTAACACATTAAGCGAGATGAGATGATGTAGAGGGATAAACTCATACAATATGATATAAACCCCATCTTTTTATCCTCGATGGAAACAATACAATACGTGCCTTGCAACCCCTGCTGTCACTAGGTAAGGACATCGCAAGATTGAACCCAAAGGTAAGCACTTTTCCCATGGCAAGAAAGATCAATCTAGTAGGCCAAACCAAACTGATAATTCGAAGAGACTTGCAAAGATAACTCAATCATACATAAATAATTCAGAGGAGATTCAAATATTTCTCATAGATAAACTTGATCATAAACCCACAATTCATCGGATCTCGACAAACACACCGCAAAAAGAGTTTACATCGAATAGATCTCCACAAGAGAGGGGGAGAACATTGTATTGAGATCCAAAAAGAGAGAAGAAGCCATCTAGCTAATAACTATGGACCCGTAGGTCTGTGGTAAACTACTCACAACTCATCGAAGGGGCTATGGTGTTGATGTAGAAGCCCTCCATGGTCGATTCTTCCCCCTCCGGCATAGCGCCGGCGAAGGCTCCAAGATGGGATCTCGCGGATACAGAAGGTTACGGCGGTGGAAATTGTGTTTTGTTGGCTCTCTGGATGTTTTCGGGGTACGTAGGCTTATATAGGAGGAAGAAGTACGTCGGTGGCCGCCAGAGGGGCCCACGAGATAGGGGGCATGCCCTACCCTGTCGTGGCCGCCTTGGCTGCTTCTTGACTTGCACTCCAAGTCCTCTGGATCACGTTCGTTCCAAAAATCACGCTCCCACCGGTTTCATTCCGTTTGGACTCCGTTTGATATTCCTTTTCTTCGAAATATTGAAATAGGAAAAAAAACAGCAATACGGGCTAGGCCTCCGGTTAGTAGGTTAGTCCCAAAAATGATATAAATGTGTAAAATAAAGCCCATAAACATCCAAAAGGAGTAATATAATAGCATGGAACAATCAAAAATTATAGATACGTTGGAGACGTATCAGAAGGCAGCATATTATGAAACTAGATGAAATTCTAAGCATTTTCCATATATAGTTTATTTTAAACTGATGCACGGTTGAGGAGTTATTATATGCATGAACAACAGGGGGTTTTCTGCAAATCTGTAAATCCTGGGATAATTAGCAAATCGTTCCACGAAAAAACATGGATAGGGCTGAATCTGGCTGGCCCAACATGCACAGGAGAGGGCTGGAGGGGGCTGCTCACCCATGGGCCAAGCCCAGTCGGTGGAGAGGCTGAGGTGACGCGCTGGGCCTTGAGGCTGCTGGGCGACGCGGCGACAACGCGACCTAGGCGCAGTCAAAGTGAGGCGAGGCGAGCGAGCTGATGCTCGTTACTAAAGAACAGAGGCAGCAGTAGTAGGCGATGCAGAAGACGACGGCAGGGGGTCCTGGCGACGGGGTCACCGGCAACCGACCGGAACGGGCGGAACGGAGCGCGGGGAGGCGCCGGGGTCCAAATTCGGCAAGGGGAGGCGTGGATCGGGGCTCGGTGTAGCGGCTCCGGCGAGGCAGGGGACTTGGCGTGGTGGCTCCAGGCGATGATGGGCGCGGTACAAGCGCGCTGGTGCTGCTGCTGTCCGTCCCGGCGCTCGACAGGAGGACGCAGGGGAAGTAGACGAGCGGTCAATGCGGCTGTTGTGTGTGCACTTGCACGCACTCGAGAAGCAGGTCTGCGGAGGCATTCGATGCAGGGGCATCCCCTTGATGCCGTCAGCTGGATGTAGAGCAGGCAGGGTCCGGCAGTCGCGCGGGCGACGAGGAGGTCCAGCGGGAACCGCGGCGAGGCAGCAACTTGGAGCTCCTGCAAAACAGCGGCGGTGCGGCTGATTAGGTTACGGGTGAGGAAGCAGAGAGAAAAGAAGAACAGGAGGAAGGAGGGAGGAGGGGCGTGGCAAGGACCTGGTCCGGCAGGTCGCCGTCGAGGGCTCCAGACGCATCAACGGGCGCGCAAAGCTCGGAAGCAGCGGGGTCCCCATAGCATCAGTGCTGTGGAGAAGAGGCACAGAGTCAGAAAGAGGCATGAGAGAAAAAGCGAGCTGAAAGGGGAAGGGGAAGAAAGGAAAGGAGAGGGGCACCGAGGAGGGTACAGGAGGCTGCTATTGCTTGATCGGCGACGGCGTCGAGGTGGACCTTGGGGGCCATGGGTGCCGCGGGAGATGGACAAGCCCAGCGAGTGGGGCTCGGGCACGAGGTGGGAGGCAGCAGCGAGGTGAGGAAGGGGAAGGCTTGGACGGCTGCTGGATCGAGCGAGGGGATTGGCTCGAGGATGAAAATGAGGAGGGAGATGGCTGCGCGTGGTTGGCTGGATCGGATCTGGGAGGATCCCGAGTGTGAAGGGAGTTGGTCGGGTGGCTGCGGAGGGAATGGAAGGATGGGACAAGGCGCCTAGGATCTAGGGTTGGACGATATATATACATCACGTGGACTAGGTTAGGGGCTATCTCGTCCCTCCGATCGTAATCGGAAGGTCAAGAAATAAATAGGTAGGGAGTCCAAATAAGAAAATGGAGATATTTTCGGGATGTTAGGGGATGATCTGTATCCAACGGTGATGACTGAGCGGGTCGGGTTCGGGGAAAGTTTCGAACGCGTGCAGGGGTCTGAGTAAAGAGTGGTTAGGTGGATTGACAAGAGGGAATCAAAACCCGATTGGACTCGGAGGAGTCAACGAAGGTAAGGGGGACGTGGCGACCACGAAAGACTACGAGTTTTATGAAAACATGTGGATGCAATGCAGATGATGCTATGAGATGAGATGCATGACATGAACAAAATTCAAAACAAAAGACAAAAGCCCAACCACGAAGGAAATAACATATCACATAGCCGGAAATGGCAAGAGTTGGAGTTACAAATATGGAAAGTTACATCCGGGGTGTTACAACCGATGAACGAAGATAAAAGAGGGGATGCATTCCGGGCCATACCCAAGATTAGGCTCTTGGTTGTCCTTGAATATTACCTTGGGGTGCCTTGTGTATCCCCAAGCATAGGCTCTTTCCACTCCTTATTCCATAGTCCATTGAATCTTTACCCAAAACTTGAAAACTTCACAACAGAAAACTCAACACAAAACTCGTAAGCTCCGTTAGTATAAGAAAATAAATCACCACTTTTGGTACTGTTGTGAACTCATTATAAATTCATATTAACTTCTAATGACAGCTAATCTCGTGAGCGCATAGTTTCTGTTTCTTACAGCAAGGTCACATTAACTTTCACCCAAGTCTTCCCAAAGGTTCTATTTGGCACTTTATTGAAACAAAAGCTATAAAACATGATTAATAGAGTAGCTTAATCATGTTAACACACAAAAACAGTAAGGGTAAATATTTTGTTGTCTCCCAACAAGCGCTTTTCTTTAATGCCTTTTTAGCTAGGCATGATGATTTCAACCATGCTCACATAAAAGATAAGAATTGAAACATAATGGGAGCATCATGAAGAATATGACTAGCACATTTAAGTCTAACCCAATTCCTATACATAGGGATTTTGTGAGGAAACAATTTATGGGAGCAAGAATCAACTAGCATAGGAAGGAAAAACAAGCATAACTTCAAAACTGTCAACACATAGAGAGGAAACTTGACATTGCTGCAATTCCTACAAGCATATGTTCCTCCCTCATAATAATTTTCAGTAGCATCATGAATGAATTCAACAATATAACCATCACATAAAGCATTCTTTTCATGATCTACAAGCATAGGATTTTTATAACTCTCCACATAAGCAAAATTCTTCTCATGAATAGTAGTGGGAGTAAATTCAATGAAATAACTATCATGTGAGGCATAATCCAATTGAAAATAAAAATCATGATGACAAGTTTCATTGTTATCATAATTCCTTATAGCATACATGTCATCACAATAATCATCATAGGTAGCAACTTTGTTCTAATAATCAATTGGAACCTTTTCCGAAATAGTGGATTCATCACTAAATAAAGTCATGACCTCTCCAAATACACTTTCATCAATATAATCATCATAAATATGAGGCATGCTTTCATAATAATTAATATTCTCATCAAAACTTGGAGGACTAAAAATATGATATTCATCAAAAATAGCATCCCCAAGATTGTGGCTTTGCATATCATTAGCATCATGGATATTCAAAGAATTCATACTAACAACATTGCAATCATGATCATCATTCACATATCTAGTGCCAAACATTTTAATGCATTCTTCTTCTAACACTTGGGCACAATTATCGGAATCCTTATTTTCACGAAAGACATTAAAAAATGAAGCATCTGAGGCACCCTCAATTCCATTTTTTTCTAGTTTTCTTTTATAGACTAAACTAGTGATAAAAAAGAAACTAAAAGATTCGATTGCAAGATCTAAAGATATACCTTCAAGCACTAACCTCCCCGACAACGGCACCAGAAAAGAGCTTGATGTCTACTACGCGACCTTCTTCTTGTAGATGTTGTTGGTCCTCCAAGTCCAGAGGTTTGTAGGACAGTAGCAAATTTCCCTCAAGTGGATGACCTCAGGTTTATCAGTTTGAGGCGTAGGATGAAGATGGTCTCTCTCAAACAACCCTGCAACCAAATAACAAAGAGTCTCTTGTGTCCCGAACACTATCACATCCCTGGTTCTGGTAATGCCTAGTGCTAGCCTCTGGTGTTGCATCATGTTTACTTTTCACAGAAAGTTGAAATGGGGATGACAAAAACCCCCAGCACCATCTAACTCAGCTAGGGTTACTAAAATACTTTTTCAATGAACCTGAAATGCCCTTCTAAAATGTTCATAATCTTTGCCTTGTTCTAACACCTTTGACAAAAATGGTTCACATTTTTCTAGGACAACAGAGGGTCACCGAACTAAATCATATTCTATTTGCATTTGGGCATTTAAATGCTATAAAATATTTTAAATGTCCAAATAATCACAAACTGAGATGTTTACTGTTGGAAATATTCCAAACAGTGGCCCCAGTCAGTTGCATGATTTTTGAAAGTGCCTACATATTTTTACTAAGTCCACAAACAAATATCAGAAATAAAAAAGAGAAAGAAAAAGGATAAAGAACAGAGACTCGCTTGGAACTTACCTGGCGCCCACCAAAGCCCACCAGGCGGCCCAGCCCACCACCGCCTCCTCCCCTGTCATCTTCCTACCCTACTAGGAGGACGAGCGTGTGCCCGACGCGCGCACGCATGCGCCCCGGCCACCTCCTCCCTCCCAGCATGCCTGTTTCCCACTCATCGCGCCTAGACGACGCCAGCATGATGCCTAGACGCCTCGGACCTCTCTCTCTCTTCCACGAACGCTCCCCACTCCCCTGTTCTCTCCGCCGAGCATTGCCCTCGATGTCGATCGTCGTTGCCATGGCCACCAGCACTCCCTCACCTTCCCGACATGCCAAGGACCTCCGCCGTCGACCTCTACATCATCTCCGCCAAGCCACGCGAGCGAAAGCGCCTAGCTTCATCGTCTCCTACCCCTTCTTCCTCCTTGGTCACAAGAGATCCATCTCGCCGCCCCGGCCGCTCCTGGCCTTATCCGAGCTCGCTGTCTGTACCGCAACAACCGATGTGAGCCTCTCCCTCCCTTCCCGTCTCTGTTACCGTTCTCGCACGCCATAGCCGCCGAATCACTCACACCTGCATGCCTCGCCGCCTCTGCAAGCCGCCGTCGTGGCGATAGCCACGTGGGCTTGAAACCGAGCACGTCACCGCGTTCGCCATGCCCCCAGGAACCCGTACCATTCCTCCATGCTCCCTGCCGTGCATCCTAGCACCGGAACCGAGATCGCCCGAGCTCCGGCCGCCGCTGCCGGGCTCATGGCCGTCGTCTCCGGCCAACCTAGCTGCTGCTGCTACTTGCCATAATGGGCGCGGTGAGCCCCAGCTCCCCATAGCCGCTCTTCACCGCTCTTTTGGTCACCGGAGGGCAAATCCCGAGCGCTCTGCCGTCTCGGGCTCCCCCGGCGACGAACCATGGACCAAGTCCGGCGAGTTTGGCTCATTTGACCTTGGGTTTGACCTCCCCAGGGTCACTGAAGCGCGGGCCCGCCCCTGTTAATTTTTAGTTAGGTTTAGGTTAGTGCTAATTAACCCTGACGGTTAGTATAGACACTGACATGTGGGCCCAGGCCCTAATTAACCTAGGTTAGTGCTTAACCTAACACTAACTAACTATGTTAGTAAGTTGTTACACTGACCTATGGGCCCCACTAGTCAGGTTTGACCTGGACCAGCCATGTTGACTCTACTGATGTCACTACTATGTCATACTAGCGCAATAATATTTTCTAGGATTTTAAAATAAATCAGAAATGATATATAAATTTCAGAAAATGTCCAAAACTTCTAAAAATCATATAAAATCAAGCATAACTCCAAATGAGATAAGTTATATATGAAAAGTGATCAGAAAAATCCAATCTATCCATCTGCACTGGTTTCATGCATGTTTAAAAAACTTACCCTTGCTGTTAGAGAAAAACATGATAATGCACTTTATAAATTCATAATTTGAGTTTGAAGTTGAACCTTGGGTTCAAAATAACTCAAACCCATCTGGTTGTAGCTGCAATAGTCCAACACACTCATTTTTCCATGTCATGATCACGCATCATATTGTGCATTTCATTGATTGTGTTTCCTTCTCTCTTGCCGGTGTTTGTCCCCTCTTAGTAGACAACGTACCAATGATGCGTTCGATCACACTGATGAAGAACTATACTATCTTCAGAAGTCCCTGGCAAGCAAAACCCCCTTGTTCATTCCGATACAATCCCACTCTCTCGTTCCTGCTCTCTTTTACTACATTAGGACAACAACGACTCAACTTTTACATACTGCGATAGCTGAACCCGTTTCCCCTGCATGACCTGTCATGTCCATAGTAAATAGATGAAACCCAATAGCATGAGTAGGTGTTGTTTGAGCCCTGATGTGCCTACTCTTTCATGCTTGTTGTCATGACTGCTATTGCTTAGAGTTGAGTCAACTCTGATTCATCGGGGATGAATTGGAAAGTTGTGAACATGTCCTACTGTTGAGAGCTAAGTGTGTGAATACGATTTGGTAAAGGTAGCGGTGAGAGGCCGTGTAGGAGTACATGGTGGGTTGTCTCATTGAAACCGTCCTCAGGAACTGAGTTATGTGTTTGTGATCCATGAATAGTTACGACCATGCATTGGAATGCTTAAGTGCCTCTCTCGACTTATGAACCCCCCTGTCCTCTGTCCAGGAGTTGCAACTAGTTTCTGGTGTTTGTAGGTAGTGCTAGTAGTCTACCAAGTAGCACCCGGTACATGTGGGCTTGGGATAGACTAGGTGCAGGGGCACGATGTACCAAGTGGCACCCGGTTGGTGGGCTTGGGAACCCTGCTCGCATCGTTTGGGGCCGTGAGCGACCCCCCAGCCAGATCTCCTTGCGAATGGAACCCGAATAGGTGATAAACCTGGACTAGAGACTTGTGTGGTTAGTCAGGTCGTGGCCGACACCCTCGACAGGCTTCCGCTTGAAGGTTGCTGGGATACATGACATGTACATGGCGGTAAGTGGTGAGAGCGTGTGTGAAGAAGTACACCCCGGTAGGATTAACATCATCTATTCGAATAGCCACGTCCGCGGTGAAGGACCTCTGGGTTGCCTACACAGTTCACAGACAAGTGAAAGTGGATACTCTATAATACGTAAGATAAGCGTGATTGCTAGGCATGGCATTCTCGTAGGGAGACGGGAGCAGATCCATAGTGGTGTATTGATATGGTGAATATGTGGACTCATGTGCGCCACCTCAAAAGAGTTACTTGCAATCACAGTTCAGGATAGCCACCGAGTCAAAGGTGGCTTGCTGGAGTTATACTCCACCACCCAGTTTGTTGATACAGATGCATATGTAGATAATTCTGATGTAAGTCTTGTTGGATACATTTGTACTCACGTTTGCTTAATTTATGTTTTTGCAGAGAGATTCCAGTCTCACTAGTAGTTCCGCGTGGACTTCGACGTTTAGCTTGTTACCTCAGCTACGATCTTGTACCCTCGGCAGCATCTTGTATATAGTCAGGCTTCTCAGCCCTTTTCATTTACAGTTGTCTATACTCAGACATGTTGTGCTTCCGTTGTTTGTATGCTCTGAATGTTGGGTCATGAGACCTATGATTGTAATACTTGGCTCCTCGGAGCCTAATGAATAAACACTCTGAGTTGTAGAGTCTTGTTGTGATGCCATGTTGTATTTGCACATATCGAGCATATTGTGTGTATGTTTTGAAATGCTTGGTATGTGTGGGATCCGACAACCTAGTTGTTTATTCTTGGTAGCCTCTTACTGGGAAATGTCTCATAGTGCTTCCACTGAGCCATGGTAGCTTGCTACTGCTTCGGAACACTTAGGATGGCCGGCATGTGTCCTTCTTTGTTCCTGTGTCTGCCCCTTCGGGGAAATGTCACACATTGTTCCTTTAAGTCCTTGTAGCTTGCTACGACTTGGGTTCATACGTTGCTAATCGACACATTCATTGTTGGGTCATGTATGCCTATCCTTGTAAGTTAGTGCCACCTTGGGTTTACGACTAGTCATGTCGGCCCGGGTTCTTTGTCATATAGATGCTAGCGACACTATCATATACGTGAGCCAAAAGGCGCAAACGGTCCCGGGCCAGGTAAGGTGGCACCTGTGGGAATACCGTGTGTGAGGCTGCAAAGTGATATGATGTGTTACATGCTAGATCGGTGTGACTTAGGATCGGGGTCTTGACAGCTTTGGTATCAGAGCCTGACTGCTTGTAGGATTACCAAGCCAAACTGGTCGAAGTTGAGTCTAGAAATTCTTTAGTTATGTAAGGGAATTGATTGTGGATGGGAACGTAAGGCTCTTTTTACTCCTTATACCTTATGCCCTTCTGATCTAAGTCATCATATCTTTCCTACGGGGTTAAGGAACTAGGCTTTCTCTTCTTTCTATTAGGATCACGTGTTACTAATCTGTAGACTTATAGGAATGATGAATTCAAGTCTCAGTTCAGTTTCTTCTACCTCCGTGTGTTCATAGTTGATCTCGGAACCTTGAAGCGTAATCGAGCTTGATGCCCATGTTTTTGCACCAGAATTTAACCTCGTCGGCAGTGAAGTTCGTGCCGTTATCAGCGATGATGCTGTGGAGGACGCCAAAACGGTGTACTACCCCGGATAGGAAGTCTATCACCGGTCCGGATTCTGCCGTTTTAACCGGCTTGGCCTCAATCCATTTGGTGAATTTGTCCACCATGACCAATAAGTATTTGTGCTTGTGGGTTCCCCCTTTAAGGGGTCCAACCATGTCAAGCCCCCAGACCGCGAACGGCCAGGTAATGGATATAGTTTTGAGGGCGGTGGGTGGCATGTGGCTCTGATTAGCAAAGAGCTGGCAACCGACACATCATTGGACTAAGTCCTGAGCATCTGCCCGGGCTGTCGGCCAAAAAAATCCTGTACGGAAGGCCTTGCCTACGAGTGCCCGGGCTGCATCGTGGTGCCCACCGAGTCCGGCGTGAATTTCAGCCAGGAGATTCCGCCCCTCCTCTTCGGAGATACACCTTTGAAGGACTCCGGTTGTGCTTTTCTTATAAAGTTCTGTCTCATGGACCTTGTAGGCTTTAGATCGCCGAACTATGCAGCGGGCCTCATTTTGGTCTTCGGGAAGTTCCTGCCGAATTAAGTAGGCTAGGAATGGTTCTGTCCACGGGGCAATTACTGCCATTATTTCGTGAGCTGAAGGTGTTATTTTGTTGGCTGAGCTGCTGATTGTGTCAGAATGGTCTGAGTTCGGTGATGCAGCTGGCTCCGGATTGTTATTTCCGGACTCCTCTTCCCATAACACGGATGGCTTGAAGAGTCGTTCCAGGAAGATGTTTGGAGGGGCGGCGTCTCGTTTCCCGCCGATGCGTGCTAACACGTCTGCTGCCTGGTTATTATCCCGGGCTACATGGTGGAATTCTTGTCCTTCGAACCGAGCTGACATTTTTAGGACGGCGTTGCCGTAAGATGCCATTTTTGGATCTTTGGCATCAAAGTCTCCATTTACTTGGGATATTGCGAGGTTTGAATCCCCGCGCACCTCTAGACGTTGAATGCCCATGGAGATTGCCATCCGGAGGCCATGTAGAAGGGCCTCGTATTCGGCTGCGTTATTGGAGGCCATGTACATTATTTGAAGTATGTATTGGATTGTGTCTCCAGTTGGGGACGTCAGGACGACGCCAGCCCCCAAGCCAGCCAACATTTTGGATCCGTGGAAATGCATGATCCAATTGGAGTATGCGCCGTACTCTTTAGGGAGTTCGACTTCGGTCCATTCGGCGACGAAGTCGGCCAGAACCTGCGACTTTATAGCTCATCGTGGTTTATAGGTTATGTCAAATGGTAAGAGCTCAATAGCCCATTTTGCAATCCGGCCCATTGCGTCGCGATTGTTTATAATATCGTTGAGAGGTACTTCGGAGGCCACCGTTATGGAACACTCTTGAAAGTAGTGTCGCAGCTTCCGGGATGCCATGAACACCGCATATGCTATCTTTTGATAATGTGGGTACCGGGACTTGCATGGAGTTAGAACAGTGGATATGTATTACACTGGTTTTTGAAGAGGGAATCTGTGCCCTTTTGTCTCTCGCTCGACGACGAGTACCGCGCTGACGACTTGATGTGTTGCTGCGATATATAATAACATAGGTTCACCCAGGTTGGGCGCGGCCAGGACCGGATTTGTTGCCAATATGGCCTTTATTTCTTCGAGTCCGGCTGTGGCAGCATCCGTCCATTCGAAATGTTCGGTGCGCCGGAGGAGGCGGTAGAGTGGCAGAGCCTTTTCTCCCAAACGAGAGATGAAGCGACTTAAGGCCGCTACTCATCCGGTTAGTTTTTGTATTTGCTTGAGGTCTTTTGGAATATCCAATTGTGACAGAGCTCGGTTTTTGGCCGGGTTTGCTTCAATTCCTCTACCGGATACGATGAAGCCCAAGAGCTTTCCGGCTAGTACGCCGAAGATGCATTTTTCCGGATTGAGCTTAATGTCATATGCTCGGAGGATGTCGAATGCCATCCTCAAGTCTTCTACTAGAGTTTTGACGTGTTTGGTCTTGATGACCACATCGTCTACGTATGCCTCTATTGTTTTGCCTATCTGGGTAGCCAGACATGTTTGAGTCATGCGCTGATATGTTGCGCCGACGTTTTTGAATCCGAAGGGCATTGTGTTGAAGCAGAATGGCCCATATGGAGTAATGAATGCCGTTGCGGCCTGGTCTTTCTCCGCCATCTTGATTTGATGGTATCCGGAGTATGCGTCGAGGAAGCACAATGAATCATGCCCTGCGGTAGCATCGATGATTTGGTCGATGCGAGGGAGGGGGAAAGGGTCCTTTGGACAGGCCTTGTTAAGGTCTTTAAAATCGATGCAGAGGCGCCAGGATTTGTCCTTTTTTGGTACCATAACTAGATTGGCTAGCTAGTCCGGATGTTTTATATCTCTGATGAATCCAGCTTCTAAGAGTTTGGCTAGCTCTTCTCCCATTGCCTGTCTTTTGGGTTCGGAAAATCGCCGAAGAGCTTGTTTGACCGGCTTGAATCCTTTTAGGATGTTTAGGCTATGCTCTGCCAGCCTGTGTGGGATTCCTGGCATGTCTGAAGGGTGCCAGGAAAAAATGTCCCAATTTTCCCGAAGGAATTCTCGTAGTGCGGCTTCGACATCAGGACTCAATTGTGCCCCAATGGAGGCCGTCTTTGTGGGGTCCGTTGGATGGACCTGAAATTTGACTATTTCGTCTGCTGCTTTAAAAGAGGTGGACTTGGACCTCTCATCGAGTATCACATTGTCCCTATCCACTGTGGAGCGCAGCGTAGTTAGTTCCTCTGCCGCTAGGGCTTCAGACAATGCCTCTAGGGCCAGTGCGGCTGTCTTATTTTCAGCGCGGAGTGCTGTATCTGGATCACTGGCAAGAGTGATTATCCCATTGGGTCCGGGCATTTTGAGCTTCATGTACTCGTAGTGGGGTATAGCTTGGAAGATTGTGAATGCTTCTCGCCCTAACAAAGCGTGATATCGCTGCCGAATGGGGCCACTTGGAACGTGACCTCCTCGGACCTGTAATTGTCCGGTGAGCCGAACACTACATCTAGTGTGATTTTTCCTGTGCAGCGTACTTCTCGACTAGGGATTATCCCTCTGAAGGTTGTGCTGCTTCTCTCGATGCGGCTCCAGTCAATATCCATTTTTTGAAGGGTTTCCTCGTAGATGAGGTTTAATCCGCTGCCGCCATCCATGAGTACCTTGGTAAGGAGAAAGCCGTCCACTATCGGACTGAGGACCAATGCGGCTGGTGCTCTAGCTGTTCGGAATTTAGGTTCGTCGCTGGCGTTGAAGGTGATAGCCGTGTCACTCCATGGATTTGCTGTTTCTACTTGGTAGACTTCGGCAAGGCCGCGGATTGTTCGTTTTCGCATGTTATTTGATGCGAAAGTCTTGAAGACTGTTAATACCGTACCGGTACTGCTGGGCTGTTTGCCCGGGGCTAAAAAGCCTTTGCCACTTTTGGCCACCTGCCGTAGTATCCAACATGCTCGAAGGTTGTGTGTTGGAGTGGCGCCCTCCGTACTGTGGATTTTGCAGGGTCCGTTGAGCCAGCCTTCCAGTACGGTTCCATGCCCTTTAGGGGGTCTTTGCTTTTTGGTTTTTAACCCAGGTGCTTGAGTATGGCGCACCCTTTTACTTCGGACTAGGGTTGTGGTCAAGGCCGGACTGTCCCAAAACCTAGTTTCGGTGTTCCTGGCACTCTCTACCGCACAGTATTTTTGTATGATAGTCGCTAGGTCGATGAAGCGTGTAACTTCGCGACGACTTATGGCGTTCATGATTCCCTTGTCCGTGCAATTGTTGCAGAAAATTGAAATCGCGCTTTCTTCACAGTAGTCCTTTATCCTGTTCATAACCAGGAGGAATCTGGCCCAGTAATGATGTACTATTTCATCGGGCTCTTGCCGTATTCGAGATAGATCGCTTATGTTTGGGTGGGCGGGTGGAATCAAGTTCGGAACCCCGCCCGATCTGAGGCTCAAAGGCCAAGAAGTTTCCGGATTTGGAAGCTTGACTTGCTGGATGCTTTCCAACGAATCTAGTCCGATGCCTGACTCTAAGTTCAGTATTTGGTTAGCGTCCGTCCCTTCGCGAGAATCCGGCTTGGAGGTATCGGGTATCCGGACATAGTTGGTTTTCAACATAGAAGAAGGGTTGCTGCATTGTTCCTCTACCACGACAACGTGGTGGGTGGCCCGAGGAGAGTTAATCTGTCTCAGATCGGGTTTAATCCCAATCTGATCGTAGTCTGTAGCGACTCCCAGGGCGGCGATGTGATCCAAGAGCTCGTTTACAGAGGAGAGCTCAATCGGATCTAACTACTCGGCGAATTCCGGGCTGACGTGAAGATCACTTTTGATGACCTGCGAGGTCATCGTCGGAGCGGTGGCCGAATAGGCGGTCATAAGAAAACCACCTAGCCGGACAGTTTGGCCGGCGGCCAAAGCTCTCTTGACGATGGTGCCGTCTTTAAGGACGGGAGAAGGTATCCTTCCTGATCGCGACGGCATAGAGGAACTCTCAATGAAAGCACCAATGTCGGTGTCAAAACCGGCGGATCTCGGGTAGGGGGTCCCGAACTGTCCGTCTAGGCGGATGGTAATAGGAGACGAGGGACACGATGTTTTTACCCAGGTTCGGGCCCTCTTGATGGAGGTAAAACCCTACGTCCTGCTTGATTAATATTGATGATGTGGGTTACAAGAGTAGATCTACCACGAGATCAAGGAGGCTAAACCCTAGAAGCTAGCCTATGGTACGATTGTTGTTCGTCCTATGGACTAAGGCCATCCGGTTTATATAGACATCGGAGAGGGCTAGGGTTACACAGAGTCGGTTACAAAGGTAGGTCTACATATCCGTATCACCAAGCTTGCCTTCCACGCCAAGGAAAGTCCCATCCGGACACGGGACGAAGTCTTCAATCTTGTATCTTCATAGTCTTGGAGTCCGACCGATGATGATAGTTCGGCTATCCGGACACCCCCTAGTCTGGGACTCCCTCACCCCTCTAAAATGTTCATCGTCTTTGCCTTGGTCTAGAACCTCTGTCAAAAATGGTTCACATTTTTCTAGGACAATAGAGGGTCACTGAATTAAATCATATTCTATTTTCTTCTGGGCATTTAAATGCTATAAAATATTTTAAATGTCCAAATAATCACAAACTGAAATGTTTACTGTTGGAAATATTCCAAATAGTGGCCTCAGTCAGTTGCATGATTTTTGGAAGTGCCTAGCTATTTTTTACTAAATATAGAAACAAATATCACAAATAGAAAAGAGAAAGAAAAAGGAAAAAGAACACAGACTCACCTGGAACTTACATGGCACCCACCAAAGCCCACCAGGCAGCCCAGCCCACCATCGTCTCCTCCCATGTCGTCTTCCTCCCCTGCCAGGAGGACGAGCATGTGCCCAACGCGCGCACGCACGCGCCCTGGCCAACTCCTCCCTCCTAGCCTGCCTGGCTCCCCCTTGTCGCACCTAGACGACGCCAGCACGACGCCTGGACGCCCCGGACCTCTCTCTCTCTCTTCCCCGAATGCTCCCCCTCCTCTATTCTCTACACGGAGCACTCCCTCGCCTTTCCGACACGCCAAGGAGCTCCACCGTCGACCTCTACATCGTCTCTGCCAAGCCACGCGAGTGGAAGTGCCTCGCTTCATCGTCCCCGACCACTTCTTCCTCCTCGGTCACTGGAGATCCATCTCACTGCCCCGACCACACCTGGTCGTTTTCGAGCTAACCGTCTGCACCGCTGCAACCTACGTGAGCCTCTCCCTCGCTGCCCCCTCTCTGTTCCCGTTCTCGCACGCCATAGCCGCCGCGTCACTCACAGCCGCACGCGTCACCACCGCTACACGCCGCCGTCGTGGTCACAGCCACGCGTGCTTGAAACCGAGCACGTCACCGTGTTTGCCATGCCCCCAGGAACCCGTGGCATGCCTACGTGCTCCCTGCCGTGCATCCTAGTGCCGCAACCGAACTTGCCCGAGCTCCGGCGGCCGCTGCCGAGCTCGTGGCTGTCGTCTCCGGCCACCCTAGCTGCTGCTGCTTGCCGTAACAGGCGCGGGTGAGCCCCAGCTCCCCGTAGCTACTCTCCGCCGCTCTTTTGGTCACCGGAGGGCAAATCCCGAGCCCCTCTGTCGGTGGGAAACGACACCTATGGGATCACTGGAACCACTCTACGGTTGCGGGGTGCGGGGATCGTGAGAAGAGCGGGACTAGCAGACGACACAAAGGGATTTACCCAGGTTCGGGCCGCAAAGATGCGTAAAACCCTACGATCCTGCTTTTGTGGATGTATTTACTATTCCCGAGCTCTCAAACTATCTCTAGGTGCTGCGAGGTTCGAAAGAGCCGAGTCCTTCCTCACTGTGCCATGGGCCTCCTTTTATAGGCGAAAGAGGCTGCCACAGTGGCACACAGGAGGTGGAAAGTGCTACAGCGTTGCGAGCTTATCGCTAGTATTACAGGATAAAGCGCATTTAATGCGGGGCTTAGGTGTCCCTTCGCTTTATCGGGGATGGGAGCGAGGCTCGTCCTGTCCGTCGTCGCTCCTCCTTGCTTCGACACGCGCCCTGGCCAATGATGCATGCGGTGTCATGTAGGCAGGCAGACAGCTGAGGTGGCACGGTGGTGGAGCCTCCACGAAGAGCTGCATGTTGCCACACAGGTGCCTGCCCAGCAGGCTGGGTCGGCAGCTACATGCGAACGGCGGCCAAGACTTGGCTGGCGCGGGCCTGGCAGTGGCCCTGCCGGTGCGCTTGGCGAGGGTCTTGCCGGGTGCCTCGGCAAGGGTCTTGCTGTGGCGCGCTGGCTTCCCTGGCAAGGATCCTGCCAGGGGTCTTGTGGTTTCTTCGATGAGGATAGTTGCCTTCCTATCCTCATTTGATCTTTAGTATTCTATGTCTTCACAAAGAACTGCATGCCACCATGGACGTGCCTCCCGAGCCCTGTCCTGACGCGTTTGTCTAGCGTTGGTGGGCTCAAAGGTGGCTCGCTTGGCTGGTGGGGGCGAGCTCCCCCGGCAAGGGTCTTGCCGGGGCCGCTGAGGCTACCCCGACAAGGATCCATGCCGGGGAAACCTGCTCTGTCCATCTAACCTTTGTGGCCTTGGTCCTTGTCGTTGCTCTGTTTGCCTTGTGGCTTCGGCTTCTCTCCGGCTTCCCTTTCCTGCCCTGTTTATGCGTGGCCGTGGCGGGAGGCTCTGACTGCCTGTGCACAAGTAAAGTTGTCAAAAGCAGAGCCCCTACTTTTGTACACCGACAGGAGCCCCCGGGCCTGGGCCACACATAAGCGCAACACGTTGTTGGGCCAGGCCCTAAACGATGCGCGGGCAGTTGGGGCGGGTTTTTACCGTGGCCACTGTTCCGTCCGCTGCGCTTCCCCATGACCCGTGTTGAACGCGCGACATGGGGGTCGTGCGTGCGCATGATGTGGGAGGCATGCGTGGGACAACGCTTGCATGCATGTGTCGTATCGCAGTTAATGGGAAAGGAGGTGGCCCGCGCCTTCCCCATAAAAAGGAATAACCGCGGGCGCACTGCTCACTTTACCCCTCCCCTGTGCCTTCCTCCAATCTCAGAACTGCTGCCCCCTTTCTTCCTTCTCGAGCCTCACTGCTTTCTCCCATCGCCGTCGTGCTTTCGCCATCCTTTACTTTTTCGCTTCTCGCAGCCGCCATGGCGCTTAAGTCCACCAAGAGCAAGGGACCGGCGAAGGATGCCGGCGTGTCGGAGCAGCCGGAGAGCAAGCTGGTGGCGCGGCGGGCGCAGTCCGCCTACTTCCCCTCGACGGTCGGCGTGCCCGAGCTTCGGGAGATGTTCAAGGATCTGTGGGGAGTGAATACGGGGGGAGAGAAGATGGGGCATCCAGCCATGCACGTCGTCCCTACTAGCGTCGGGCCTTCCCCCCATCCGTATCCCTTCTTCGTCGACTATGTCTCTTGCGGGCTCTGTCCCCCCTTCTCTGATCTCTTCAAGGACACCATGCACACCTATGGCTTTCGCCTCTTGGATTTTGCTCCGAATGCCGTGGCGTGCATGGCCCTCTTCACACATCTCTGCGAGGGCTTCGTCGGGGTGCACCCCAGCACGGCGCTCTTTTGCCATTACTTCTCCACTCAGATCCAAAAAGGGGGAGCCATTGCTGGCTGCGTTGCCTGGATCCCGAGGGCCAAGGGGCCGTACCCTAATGGCGCCATGAAGGAGAGGTGGGAAGAATGGCGAGGCCGATGGTGCTGGATTGAGGAGAAGGACTAGCCAGCATTCTGCGAGGTTCACCAGAAGCCGCCGGTCCGTGGCGGCGATTGGGGCGATGTCGACGCTGACGACGCGATACTCACAGTCGCCACCACCAGGATTCTTTGGCTCACCCAGGCCGGGCTCACCCTCGAGATGATCCTGACGGACTTCATCCGCCGCCGGATCGCCCCTCTACATGACAAGGGTAGGCTAGCCTGGCTCTTCGTGAACGCTGCCGACATCATGAGGCTCTGTCTCAGCCTCGAGAACAACCTGACGGTGCTACGACACGCCCATCTTTGCCAGCGAATCTTCCAGCTCGAGGTTGACGACGTGGGCGAGGTCGAGCGGTCCGGCAAGCTTGCCAGGGCCACCGTGAAGGCCTTCAAGGTCGACAAGGAGCCCGTTTTCAAGCTATCGGCAGGAGTGCTCCCGCTGAGCAACAACTCTCACTGGAACGAGATTATCGCCATGATGCCGCTCTTCAACGCGCATGGCCTTGACCCGAACTGGGTCGAGCCGGACAGGCTCGTGGTGCAGGAGTTCTTCGACACCCTACACGAGATATACATCACCGACGAGCCGCGGCTTATCCAGGACACCTCCCCAGTGGAGCTGGACTATATTGCCGCCAGGGTGGAGGAGGCAAAGCTCGTCAAGGAGGCCGGCAGCACCGGCGGTGTGGTGGACAAGGCCGCGGTGGAGGCAGAGGAAGGGGAGCTCGCCCGGTGGGCAGCATCCGCTGGGCAGGCCAGCGGCGCCGACACCGGGGCTCCCCTCGTCGAAGACACCACTGACGGGTCGTCGTCGGAGGAGGGCGAGGAGGGGAGGATCGCGACGCTGATCCCTTGATCACTGGAAAAAGGCGGGTCCTGCGGCGGGCCACCTCCGGCGAGCCAGTCTGCCTCGACCGGGCTGTGCAGCTACCACAAGCCCAGGAAGCCTGTGCACCAGACGGGGGCGCTGGCGATGAATAAAACGGTGAAAGTTGTGTCATCGAGGAAGAAGACATCTACTTCTTCATCGTCCAAGCTTGTCCGGATGCCATCACCTCCCCCCTCGCTGGCAAAGATCGACGCAGGGATTGGGTTTGACTTGTTTGACTTCGGGCCTCTCAGCCCGGAGAGAGAGCTCGGGCCTCTCAGCCCGCAGCGGAAGAGGAAGGCAACAGAGGAGGAGGAGGAGGAAGAGAACGAAGAGTAAGCCTCT
>NC_057801.1:330877230-330910469 GCF_018294505.1 Triticum aestivum
CGATGGCATTGCTTACTTGTCTTCATCTTGCAAGGATGTGGAGACGCTGGCCCAGAGGATAAAGAGGGCCAGCATCTCGGCGAGTGGCCAGCCCCCGGCAGGCACCTCCAGTACACCACTGGTGTCGAGCAGCCTGGACAGCAGCCCCCAGCCCAGCGCCCAGCATAAGTCCACCATCCGCCCCTACCAACGTGTGCTAGGCGTGATGCTTCGGTGTTAACCATGCCGTGGATGCAGGAGAGGAGCAGCACCAAAGGGAGCCGCAGAGGGCTTCTTTGATGGTGCCGCCTCCATCAGCTACGCCGCCCCAAGGGGCGTCCCCGCCAAGGACATCAAGCACCGAGGTCGTGCACAAGGAGGAGGGGGAGGAGAACGCAGGCACCGGTGGCTTTGCCTCGACGCCAGACCTTGGCGGAGAAGGGGCTTCCGCCTCTTGGCCCAGCACGGGTAAGCTACTCGCTCTCCCCTTCTGCTTGCATTCTTCCTTTCCTCTTTTCCTTATTGACTTTCAATCCTGGCTCTGCCCTTCCTCCTTCTTGGCGTCCAGATTCCTCCTCGGAGGACGTCGACACCACCGTCAAGGACATCACCACGGAGGCCACGATGGAGGCGGAGAAGATCGATGCCGAGGAGAGCGCCAGGGGCGCTGCCGAGGATGCCGCCAAGCGGCCCGCCGAAGAGCCCAGCAAGGGGCCTGCCGGGGGGGGGGGCGGCAAGGCCACTACCGAGGAGGTGGTGTTCGATGACCTTCCCTCCACCTCGACTTCCTCTGGCTCCGGCAGGTACCTGAGGGTGAGCGACAACCTCTTTGTCCATCTCCTGGGCGCGTCAAGCACCAGGGCTCCGTTTGAGGGAGAGGTGTTCGACGAGGAGACGCTTGCTGCGGCCGGGCTCGAGGTCATTGATGAGCCGGGCGTTGGTGGCGCCGGCTCCCAGGAGGAGCAGCTGCTCCAAGCCATGGGTGCCAGCTTCTGGAAGCTTCAGGCACTCCACTGTGCTTGCCTGGACAAGGCCAAGTCCAGGACGGCGGTGGTGGAGAAGATGGAGGAGGACTTTGGGGGGCGCGTCGCCAAGGCGCAGGACTGGTTCCGCCAGGCCCAGGACGAGCTGAGGGCCGCCCAGGGTGAGCTGGCCAACCGTGAGGTAGAGCTCTCCCTAAAGCTAGCCGATGTCGAGAAAGCCCAGGAGATGGTGAAGAGGTTGGCCGACGAAGCCGAAGCCGCTCGGACCCATCACGAGGCCGCACTGAAGACCCAGGAAGAGGACCTTGCCGAGCGGGAGGAGAAGCTTGCCGCCATGCTCCGTGGCAAGGACGAAGAGGTGGACAAGCTCGTCCTGCGATGGACCCAAGAGATGGAGCGGAGGCATCAGGAGGCACTCAACACCCAGGCTCAGGCCCACGCCGGCAGGGTGAAGGAGCTGGAGGAGCAAGCTCTGAAGCTGGCCCAGAACAAGCATACACTCAACTGCGCTCTTACGGTGGCGCAGGGCGAGGTCATCAGCAAATCTGGAGAGCTCTCCGAAGCCAACATCTCCATCAAAGACCTCAAGTTGAAGCTGGGATAGCTCGAGGAGAAGCTGTCGGAAGCCAGGACCCGGGAGGGGATCCTGACCAAGGAGCTGGAGACGGAGAAGCAACTGCTGATGAACGAGACCGCCAAACTCAAGGACCATAAGGCGGGAGAGAAACGCTGGATCGGACGCCTTTCCGCCGTTGCAAACTCGGCCGCCAATCAGCTGGCCATTATGGGGATGCCAGAGATGGGGTACGCCCAAGAAGCGAGCCTGAGCCCCAATGCCAACCTGACCATATACTTTGAGAAGGTCGTCGGTACCCTGAAGCGGCTTCACTCCAACCGGGCAGCCTCCCTGACCGAGGAATCCCGGATACTCTGCCAGGGGACCATGACGAGGGTGCTCACCAAGATCGCGCACTGGCACCCAGACCTCGACTTCGGAGCTGTGCTAAAGAGCTTGCTGGAGGATGCCGACATCGCGGCGCTCAATGAGCATATCCATCCCATCCTCAGCCGCATCTAGAAAATCAAGAGGGTGGAGGGCCAGCGCCGGGACTAGGCATCCCGTTCTCTGTTGCCGCTGCAGGTTCATGACCAAAACAATGCTATCTTTAGTTATAACCACGGCGGTAATTTATGTAACATAACTCTGCAATGCTCCTGAAACTATGCATGTTATTTTCCTGTTCGATTTTCCCTTGTATGTCCACCCCACGCCAACTGGGTAAGCTTGCAGGCACGTAAACCCAGGGAGGCGCCTTGAGGACGGATCCTCATTAGCCTGTCGGGTGTGCTTGTTGCCAGGCAAAGCACCTCACCGCCCTTGGCGCGGCCGCTCGATTTGTTGAGCTTGACTCGAGTCAGAACCGAGAGCATTGCCAATGGCGAAAGGCTACCCTGCCGCTCTCGACGCGGCCACTTGAACAGCTGTGCATACTCGAAACAAAACAAGGGAGTTGCCGATCGCAGGAGGGCCCCTCTGCGTACAGGCTTCCCGTACATAGGCCGAACCGTCGAGGATAATAACCTTATATTTAAGGAGAAAAACTTAAAATTCAGCATGACTTAGCTCTCTCGTTGCCGCCTCGGCGTCCTTCATGCCAACGGGCAGTGCCGCCTTCTTGGTCGCCTTCTCCGCAGGAGCTATGGTGATGGAGAGCAGCTAGGTCGACTGCTAGGCCAGATTCTCACAATTGTGCCTCCCCTAAATGGCGTGCCAAAGATGTCGGTGGGAAACGACACCTATGGGATCATTGGAATCCCTTCTATAGTTGCGGGGCACGGGGATCGTGAGAAGAGTGGGACTAGCAGACGACACAAAGGGATTTACCCAGGTTCAGGCTGCAAAGATGCGTAAAACCCTACGATCCTGCTTTTGTGGATGTATTTAGTGTTCCCGAGCTCTCAAACTAGCTCTAGGTGCTGCGATGTTCGAAAGAGTCGGATCCTTCCTCAGTGTGCCATGGGCCTCCTTTTATAGGCGAAAGGGGCTGCCACAGTGGCACACAGGAGGTGGAAAGTGCTACAGCGTTGCAAGCTTATCGCTGGTATTACAGGACAAAGCGCATTTAACGCGGGGCTTAGGTGTCCCTTCACTTTATCGGGGACAGGAGTGAGGCCCGTCCCATCCGTCGCTGCTCCTCCTTGCTTCGACACGCGCCCTGGCCAATGATGCATGCGGTGCCATGTAGGCAGGCAGGCAGCTGAGGTGGTGCGGTGCTGGAGCCTCCACGAAGAGCTGCATGTTGTGATGTAGGTGCTTGCCCAGGTGGCTGGGTCGGCATCTACGTGCGAACGGCAGCGAAGACTTGGCTGGCGCGGGCCTGGCAGTGGCCTTGCCGGTGCGCTTGGCGAGGGTCTTGCCGGGTGGCCCGGCAAGGGTCTTGCCGGGTGTCCCGGCAAGGGTCTTGTCGTGGCGCGCTGGCTTCCCCGGCAAGGATCATGCCGGGGATCTTGTGGGTTTCTTCGGTGAGGATAGTTGCCTTCCTATCCTCATTTGATCTTGAGTATTATATGTCTTCACAAAGATCTGCATGCCACCACGGAGGTGCGTCCCGAACCCTTTCCTGACGCGTTTGTCTAGCGTTGGTGGGATCAAAGGTGGCTCGCTCGACTGGTGGGGGCGAGCTCCCCCGGCAAGGGTCTTGCCGGGGCCGTTGAGGCTGCCCCAGCAACGATCCTTGCCGGGGAAACCTGCTCCGTCCATCTGACCTTCGTGGCCTTGGTCCTTGTCGTTGCTCTGTTTGCCTTGTGGCTTCGGCTTCTCTCCGGCTTCCCTTTCCTGCCCTGTTTATGCATGCCCGTGGCGGGAGGCTCTGATTGCCCGTGCACAAGTAAAGGGGTCAAAAGTAGAGCCCCTACTTTTGTACACCGACACCCTCCATCGTCTCGGGCTCCACCCACCACGAGCCGTGGACCAAGTCCGGCGAGTTTGACTCGTTTGACCTGGGGTTTGACCTCCCCAGGTTCACTGACGCGCGGTCCCGCCCCTATTAATTTTTAGTTAGGTTTAGGTTAGTGCTAATTAACCCTGATGGTTAGTCTAGACACTGACATGTGGGCCCAAGCCCTAATTAACCTAGGTTAGTGCTTAACCTAACACTAACTAACTTTGTTAGTTAGTTGGTACACTGACCCGTGGGCCCAACTAGTCAGGTTTGACCTCGACCGGCCCTATTAACTCTGTTGATGTCACTACTAAGTCATACTGACGCAGTAATATTTTCTGGGATTTTAAAATAAATCAGAAATGATTTATAAATTTCAGAAAATGTCCAAAACTTCTAAAAATCATATAAATTCAAGCATAACTCCAAATGAGATAAGTTATATATGAAAAATGATCAGAAAAATCCAATCTATCCATCTGTACTAGTTTCATGCATGTTTAAATAACTTAATCTTGATTGTGTTTCCTTCTCTATTGCCGGTGTTTGTCCCCTCTCAGTAGACGACGTACCGATGATGTGATCGATGACACCGATGAAGACTATACTATCTTCAGAAGTGCCAGGCAAGCAAAAACCTCTTGTTCATTTTGATACAATCCCGCTCTCTCGCTCCTGCTCTCTTTTACTGCATTAGGACAACAACGATTCAACTGTTACATGTTGCGGTAGCTGAACCCCTTTCCTCTGCATGACCTGTCATTTGCACAGTAAATAGATGAAACCCACTACCATGAGTAGGAGTTGCTTGAGCCCTGATGTGCCTACTCTTTCATGCTTGTTGTCATGCCTACTACTGCATAGAGTTGAGTTAGGTCTGATTCATCAGGGATGAATTGGAAAGTTGGGAACATGTCCTACTGTTGAGAGCTAAGTGTGTGAATATGATTTATTAAAGGTAGCGGTGAGAGGCCGTGTAGGAGTACATGGTGGGTTGTCTCGTTGAAACCGTCCTCAGGAACTGTGTTCTGTGCTTGTGATCCATGAATAGTTACGACCATGCATTAGAATGCTTAAGTGCCCCTCTCGACTTATTAACCCCCCTGTCCTCTGTCCAAGAGTTGCACTAGTTTCTGGTGTTTGTAGGTAGTGCTAGTAGTCTGCCAAGTAGCACCCGGTACAGGTGGGCTTGGGACAGACTAGGTGAAGTGGCACGGTGTACCAAGTGGCACCCGGATGGTGGGCTTGGGAACCCTGCTCACATCGTTTGGGGCCGTGAGCGACACCCCGGCCGTATCTCCTTGCGGCTGGAACCTGAATAGGAGATAAACCTGGACTAGAGACATGTGTGGTTAGTCAGGTCGTGTCCGACACCCTCGCCAGGCTTCCGCTTGAAGGTTGCTGAGATACATGATGTGTACATAGCGGTAAGTGGTGAGAGCGTGTGTGAAGAAGTACACCCCTGAAGGGTTAACATCATCTATTCGAATAGCCGCATCCGCAGTAAAGGACCTCTGGGTTGCCTATACAGTTCATAGACAAGTGAAAGTGGATACTCTAAAATACGCAAGATAAGCATGAGTGCTATGGATGGTGTTCTCATAGGGAGACGGGAGCAGATCCATAGTGGTGTATATATATGGTGAATATGTGGACTCATGTGTGCCACCTCAAAAGAGTTACTTGCAATCATAGTTCAGGATAGCCACCGAATCAAAGCTGGCTTGCTACAGTTATACTCCACCACCTCCTTTGTTGATACTGATGCATATGTAGATAGTTCTGATGTATGTCTTGCTAGGTACATTTGTACTCATGTTTGCTTAATTTATATTTTAGCAGAGAGACACCAGTCTCACTAGTAGTTCTGCATGGACTTCAATGGTTAGCTTGTTACCTCAGCTACGATCTTGTGCCCTCGGCAGGATCTTGTAGATAGTCAGGCTTCTCAGCCCTTTTCATTTGTAGTTGTCTGTAATCAGACATGTTGTGCTTTCGTTGTTTGTATGCTCTGAATGTTGGGTCATGAGACCTATGTTTGTAATACTTGGCTCCTCGGAGCCTAATGAATAAACACTCTGAGTTGTAGAGTCTTGTTGTGATGCCATGTTGTATTTGCACATATCGAGCATATTGTGTGTATGTTTTGAAATGCTTGGTATGTGTGGGATCCGACAACCTAGTTGTTTATTCTTGGTAGCCTCTCTTACCGAGAAATGTCTCCTAGTGCTTCCACTAAGCCATGGTAGCTTGCTACTCCTTCGGAACACTTAGGCTGGCCGGCATGTGTCCTTCCCCGTTCATGTGTCTGTCCCTTCGAGGAAATGTCACACCTTGTTCCTTTAAGTCCTTGTAGCTTGCTATGACTTGGGTTCATACGTTGTTGATCAACACATTCGTTGTTGGGTCATGTATGTCTGTCCTTGTAAGTTAGCACCACCTTGGGTTTACGACTAGTCATGTCGGCCCAGGTTCTTTTTCATATGGATGCTAGTGACACTATCATATACGTGAGCCAAAGGCGCAAACGGTCCTGGGCCAGGTAAGGTGGCACCCATGGGAATACCGTGCGTGAGGCCGCAAAGTGATATGATGTATTACATGCTAGATCGGTGTGACTTAGGATCGGGGTCCTGACAAACACACCCAATACAATGGTAAATTGTATAGGTGCACTAGTTCGGCGAAGAGATGATGATACAAGTTCAATATGGATGGTAGATGTAGGTTTTTGTAATTTATAATTATAGAAACAGCAAGGTAACAAGTGATAAAAGTGAGCGAGAACGGTATTGCAATGCTTTGAAACAAGGCCTAGGGTTCATACTTTCACTAGTGCAGGTTGTCTCAACAACGATAACATAATTAGATCATATAAAAATCCCTCAACGTGCAACAAAGAGTCACTCCAAAGTCACTAATAGTGGAGAACAAACGAAGAGATTATGGTAGGGTATGAAACCACCTCAAAGTTATTGTTTCTAATCAATCCATTGGGCTATTCCTATAAGTGTCACAAACAGCCCTAGAGTTCATATTAAAATAACACCTTAAGACACACATCAACCAAAACCCTAATGTCACCTAGATACCCCGATGTCACCGAATTGTGGGTTTATGATCAAGTTTATCTATGAGAAATATTTGAATCTCCTCTGAATTCTTGTATGTGTGATTAAGTTATCTTTGCAAGTCTCTTCGAATTATCAGTTTGGTTTGGCCTACTAGATTGATCTTTCTTGCAATGGGAGAAGTGCTTGGCTTTGGGTTCAATCTTGCAGTGTCCCTTCCCAGTGACAGCAGGGGCAACAAGGCACGTATTGTATTGTTGCCGTCGAGGATAAAAAGATGGGGTTTATATCATATTGCATGAGTTTATCCCTCTACATCATGTCATCTTTCTTAATGTGTTAATCTGTTCTTTATGAACTTAATACTCTAGATGCATGCTGGATAGCGGTCGATGTGTGGAGTAATAGTAGTCGGTGCAGGCAGGAGCCGGTCTACTTGTCATGGACGTGATGCCTATATACATGATCATGCCTAGATAATCTCATAATTATTCGCTTTTCTATCAATTGCTCGACAGTAATTTGTTCACCCACTGTAATACTTATGCTATCTTGAGAGAAGCCACTAGTGAAACCTATGGCCCCTAGGTCTATCTTTTATCAGCTTTCAATCTACTTTTATTTGCATCTTTACTTTTCCTATCTATATTATAAAATACCAAAAATATATTTATCTTATCATACTATCTCTATTAGATCTCACTTTCGCAAGTGGTCGTGAAGGGATTAACAACCCCTTTATTGCGTTGGTTGCGAGTTCTTGTTTGTTTGTGTTGGTGCATGGGACTTCTGAGGATCCTCCTACTGGATTGATACCATGGTTCTCAAAAACTGAGGGAAATACTTACGCTACTATTCTGCATCACCCTTTCCTCTTCAAGGAAAATAAATGCAAGCTCAAGACAGAGCAAGAAGGATTTCTAGCGCCGTTGCCGGGGAGGTCTTCGCTAATGTCAAGGCATACCAAGTACCCATCACAAACTCATCTCCTTCGCATTTACATTATTTGCCATTTGCCTCTCGTTTTCCTCCCCCCCCCACTTCACCCTTGCCGTTTTATTCGCCCTTCTTCCATTTGATCTTATGTTTGCTTGTGCCTTCTATTTTCTTCCATCTTTGCTTGCTAAAAATGTATTGATATGGATTCACTTAAAGTGTTCTACTTGGATCATCTTCGATCCTTATGCGCTCGTGCTGAAACCCCAACTAGCCTAGTTGATGGGAAATCTTTAGATGAGCATGCTCATTTTGTGCGTCATCGTGTGTCACAAAAAGGGGTACTCTTATGGGATCAAATAAACCATTTGTTGTGTTATGCTTGGAATCTTTGTGAAAATTGTGATATTACTTGTTTCCCTAAGAATCCTAAAAACACCTTCCCTACCTATGTGAGTTTAATGAAAATGAAATCTTATCTTCTTATGCAAAAGGGTGTTTATAGTTACTATGATATCGAACAAATTGAAGAATTTGTTGCTTTTAAGGGTTCTTATGAAGTTGCTTCCTTCATTGAAAAGTATGATATTACTCTTTATGAATCTGAAAATTTTGACATACTTGAATATTGCTACGAAAACTATGTTCATAATGTCTATGTCAAAGAATTTATTGACAGAATGACCGTTGCTTCTGAAGAAAATAATGTTATGCATGAATCTTTAGATAATTGCGATCCTGATGATTTGATTGAAATATCCCTTGATGAACATGATGCTTGCTATTCTTGTGGCCATGATGCCAATATTTTTGAAGACAAAATTGCTATAATTCCTTATGTTAAACCTGAGATCGTTGCTATTGCACCCATACTTTATAGTTCCTTCGACAAAAAGCATGATTACAATGATTTTACTATAAATTCTCTTGATGTCAATTGTGCTAATAATATGCAAACCCCTAAGCTTGGGGATGCTAGTTTTGCTATGTCTACTACTTGTTGCAATGATTATGATTGGGGTGATTCTTCTTTTGATCTTGAAAATTTATTTAACCCCCATGATGAATGTGCGATTGATAATAGTGTTTGCAATATTATTGAAAGTGGGTTTGGAAGAGTGTCAACTTTAGAACCCACACATTTGGATTTTGATCAATCATATGAAATTTTCGATAAAAGTGGGCTTGGAGAGGTCATGACTTTAGTTAATGATAATCCCACTATTTTGGAAGAGTGTCAACTTTGCATGCATGTGGACCGTGTTGAAAATATGTTATGTGATAGCTATTTTGTTGAATTTGCCTATGATCCTACATGTAATTATTATGAGAGAGGAAAATATGGTCATAGAAATTTTTATCTTACTAAATTACCTCTCATCATGTTGAGATTGTTATCGTCTTTTTCTTCTTCCTTGCATATGCTAGTTTTTGCTTGCCTTGCAAATTTGTTTGATTATAAGATGCCTATGCATAGGAAGTATGTTATACTTAGATGTGTTTGTCACGTGTTTCATGATGCTCTCGTTGCGCTTCAGTTCTTGTCTTTCATGTGAGCATCATTAAAATTATCAGTGCCTAGCTAAAAGGCTTTAAAGAAAAGCGCTTGTTGGGTTACAACCCAATATTTTTCCTTAATGTTATTTAATAAATTTATCATCTACCTTTTATTTAGATGTGTTTTTATGTTTTAATTAGTGTTTGTGCCAAGTAGAACCTATAGGATAACCTATGGTGTTAGTTAATCTGATTCTGCTGAAAAACAGAAACTTTGCGCGCACGAAAATAATTTTGTTAATTCATACAAACGTGCTTTTGCGTTCATTCTTTTTGCTGTAAATCAATATACAAATTGCCCAGGACTTACTATTTTGGTAGTATTTTTAGAGTTCCAGAAGTATTCGAGGGTTACAAATTGCTACATACTATTCTATTTTTGACAGATTCTGCCTTCCGTGTGTTGTTTGCTTATTTTGATGCATCTATGGCTAGTATTAAGTGGTATGAACCATAGAGAAGTTGGAATACAGTAGGTTTAACATCAATATAAATAAAGAATGAGTTCATTACAGTACCTTATGTGGTGGTTTTGCTTTCTTTCACTAACGGAGCTTATGAGATTTCCTGTTGAGTTTTGTGTTGTGAAGTTTTCAAGTTTTGGGTAAAGATTTGATGGACTATGGAATAAGGAGTGGCAAGAGCCTAAGCTTGGGGATGCCCATGGCACCCCAAGATATTCAAGAATAGCCAAAAGCCTAAACTTGGGGATGCCCCCGGAAGGCATCCCCTCTTTCGTCTTCGTTCATTGGTAACTTTACTTGGAGCTATATTTTTATTCGCCACATGATATGTGTTTTGCTTGGAGCGTCTTGTATGATATTAGTCTACGCTTTTTAGTTTACCACAATCATACTTTCTGTACACACATTTTGGGAGAAGCCCACTTGATTAAAATTTGTTAGAATACTCTATGTGCTTCACTTATATCTTTTAGAGCACGGCGGTGGCTTAATTTTGTAAAAATTGTTGATCTCTCATGCTTCACTTATATTATTTTGAGAGTCTCTTAGAACAGCATGGTATTTTCTATGGTTATAAAATTGGTCCTAGAATGATGAGCATCCAAGTTGGGTATAATAAAAACTATCATAGAAAGTGAATTGGATGCTATGATCATTTTGATACTTGATAATTGTTTTGAGACATAGACGTTGTAATGTTAGAGTCATGCTAGTTGGGTGATTATGAATTTAAAGAATACTTGTGTTGAAGTTTGTGATTCCCGTAGCATGCACGTATGGTGAACCGCTTTGTGATGAAGTTGGAGCACAATTTTATTTATTGATTGTCTTCCTTATGAGTGGCGGTCGGGGACGAGCGATGGTCTTTTCCTACCAATCTATACCCCTAGGAGCATGCACGTAGTACTTTGTTTTTGATGACTTGTAGATTTTTGAAATAAGTACATGAGTTCTTTATGACTAATGTTGAGTCCATGGATTATACGCACTCTCCTCCTTCCACCATTGCTAGCCTCTCTTGTGCCGTGCAACTTTCGCCGGTACCATACACCCACCATATACCTTCCTCAAAACAGCCACCATACCTACCTATTATGGCATTTCCATAGCCATTTCGAGATATATTGCCATGCAACTTTCCACCATTCCATTTATATGACACGCATCATCATTGTCATATTGCTCTTTGCATGATCATGTAGTTGACATCGTATTTGTGGCAAGGCCACCTTCATATTTTTCATACAAGTCACTCTTGATACATTACATATCCCGGTACATCGCCAGAGGCATTCATATAGAGTCATATCTTTTTCTAAGTATTTAGTTGTAATCTTGAGTTGTAAGTAAATAAAAGTGTGATGATCTTCATTATTAGAGCATTGTCCCAGTGAGGAAAGGATGATGGAGACTATGATTCCCCCACAAGTCGGGATGAGACTTTGGACTTAAAAAAAAGGCAAAAAAAAGAGAAAGGCCAAATAAAAAAATATGAGAGAAAAGGAGAGAAGGGACAATGCTACTATCCTTTTTACCACACTTGTGCTTCAAAGTAGCACCATGATCTTCATGATAGAGAGCCTCTTATGTTTTCACTTTCATATACTAGTGGGAATTTTTCATTATAGAACTTGACTTGTATATTCCAATGATGGGCTTCCTCAAAATGCCCTAGGTCTTAGTGAGCAAGCAAGTTGGATGCGCACCCACTTAGTTTCTTTTGTTGAGCTTTCATACATTTATAGCTCTAGTGCATCTGTTGCATGGCAATCCCTACTCACTCACATTGATATCTATTAATGGGCATCGCCATAGCCTGTTGATACGCCTAGTTGATGTGAGACTATCTTCCTCCTTTTTTGTCTTCTCCACAACCACCATTCTATTCCACATATAGTGCTATGTCCATGGCTCACGCTCATGTATTGCGTGAAAGTTGAAAAAGTTTGAGATTACTAAAGTATGAAACAATTGCTTGGCTTGTCATCGGGGTTGTGCATGATTAAATACTTTGTGTCATGAAGATAGAGCAACAGCCAGACTATTTGATTTTGTAGGGATAACTTTCTTTGGCCATGTTATTTTGAGAAGACATGATTGCTTGATTAAGTATGCTTGAAGTATTATTATTTCTTATGTCAATATGAAATTTTATTTTGAATCATTTGGATCTGAACATTCGTGCCACAATAAAGAAAATTACATTGAGAATTATGCCAGGTAGCATTCCACATCAAAAATTCCGTTTTTATCATTTACCTACTCGAGGACGAGCAGGAATTAAGCTTGGGGATGCTTGATACGTCTCCAACGTATCTATAATTTTTTATTGTTCCATGCTATTATATTACCTGTTTTGGATGTTTATGGGATTTACTTTACACTTTATATCATTTTTGGAACTAACCTACTAACCGGAGGCCCAGCCCGTATTGTTGTTTTTTGCCTATTTCAGTATTTTGAAGAAAAGAAATATCAAACGGAGTCCAAACGGAGTGAAACCTTCGGGAGCGTGATTTTTGGAACGAATGTGATCCAGAGGACTTGGAGTGCAAGTCAAGAAGCAGTCGAGGTGGCCACGAGGGTGGAGGGCGCCCCCCCCTACTGAGCGCGCCCCCTATCTCATGGGCCCCTTGGGTGTCCACCAACCTAGTTCTTCCTCCTATATATACCCACGTACCCCAAGAACATCAGAACAAGCCACGAAAACCTAATTCCACCGCTGCAACCTTCTGTATCCGCGAGATCCCATCTTGTAGCCTTCGTCGGCGCTCCGGTGGAGGGGGGATCAACCACGAAGGGCTTCTACATCAACCACATAGCCCCTCCGATGAGTTGTGAGTAGTTTACCACAGACCTTCGGGTCCATAGTTGTTAGCTAGATGGCTTCTTCTCTATTTTTGGATCTCAATACCATGTTCTCCTCGATCTTGTTGGAGATCTATTTGATGTGACTCTTTTTACGGTGTGTTTATCGAGATCTGATGAATTGTGGGTTTATGATCAAGTTTATCTATGAGAAATATTTGAATCTCCTCTGAATTCTTTTATGTGTGATTAAGTTATCTTTGCAAGTCTCTTCAAATTATCAGTCTGGTTTGGCCTACTAGATTGATCTTTATTGCAATGGGAGAAGTGCTGAGCTTTGGGTTCAATCTTGGAGTGTCCTTTCCCAGTGACAGTAGGGCCAGCAAGGCACATATTGTATTGTTGCCATCGAGGATAAAAAGATGGGGTTTATATCGTATTGCATGAGTTTATCCCTCTACATCATGTCATCTTTCTTAATGTGTTACTGTGTTCTTTATGAACTTAATACTCTAGATGCATGCTGGATAGCGGTCGATGTGTGGAGTAATAGTAGTAGATGCAGGCAGGAGTCAGTCTACTTTTCATGCACATGATGCCTATATACATGATCATGCCTAGATAATCTCATAATTATTCGCTTTTCTATCAATTGCTCGACAGTAATTTGTTCACCTATTGTAATACTTATGCTATCTTGAGAGAAGCCACTAGTGAAACCTATGGCCCCCGGGTCTATCTTTTATCATATAAGCTTTCAATATACTTTTATTTGCATCTTTGCTTTTCCTATCTATACTATAAAATACCAAAAAAAATTATCTTATCATTGTATCTCTATCAGATCTCACTTTTGCAAGTGGCCGTGAAGGGATTGACAACCCCTTTATTGCGGTGGTTTCGAGTTCTTGTTTGTTTGTGTAGGTGCGTGGGACTTCTGAGGAGCCTCCTACTGGATTGATACCTTGGTTCTCAAAAATGAGGGAAATACTTACGCTACTATTGCTGCATCACCCTTTCCTCTTCAAGGAAAACCAACGCAAGCTCAAGATTTAGCAGGGCTCGACGAGGTGTTCGGGGTCTTCGGCATTATTCGGAGTCTCATTGTCTCTGGTGCCGATATTGTTGTCCCTTGCCCAACGTGATCATGTGTGGCGCCACTGGCGCCGGCGCTTTGGTGGTTCATCGACGGGCTTGTCCTTATCTGGATTTTGAGTGGCCTCGTTGTCCTTTTTATCAGGAGTGTCCACCATGTATACGTCATAGGTAGAAGTGGCTGTCCACCACCTTGTGATGGGTGGGACTTGGCCTGGTTCGGCGTCGGCATCGTCGTCCATACTATCGATGTCTTCAAACGCGTAGTCTAGTATTTCGGTTAGATCCTCGATAGTGGCTATTAAGTGGGTGGTGGGTGGGGCATAGAATTCCCCTCTCTTAGCCCCCAGCCCAGGATGGTGTAGTTCGGTGGCAAAGCTTCTGTAATCGCGAGAGACTGCATTAAGCCCAGTGCTTCGTCTAAGAGCAAAAGCTGGGTAGGAGACTGCGGATCTGCAGGACTGAGCTTGGTGATAGACACCTGATCGGGCACGATCAATGCAGACCTCGACGGTTTGGAGTTGTCGTCCAGAGGTGAGTCCAAGATTGCATTTGGGTCTGCGATCGGAAGTTCCATAATAGGAGAGAGTCCGGCGGGGCTGATCCTCCCGTCTTCCGACGATACGACCTGCTTCGGATATAAGGCCGAGGCGGGTGTGAGTGTCGACCCCTGGACGGGGTCTAAAAGCGGATCCGAAGAGCTTCCTTAGTCGAGGACTGCCTCATCCCCAATGACCAGCGCCTTGGAGGAACTCAGTTGTCGCTATTTAACCCTCGTGGTGATCCGAAGCACATGACACCTAATATTGCGAGATGACAAGAAACCTTTTGTTAATTTCTCATCACAACTACAGCCCTGTACAACATAGCCTGCACAATATGTAGACGATAGCCAATCCAGCCGTCAGCTGGAGTCTGGTCTACATGGACGAAGTGACCTTCCGTGTCATGCAGGGATCGTCCAGGCACCGACGTCTGTACAACACTGCTCCAGTACTATCGCTCGTCTCTCTCTTCCATTAACTCAGTCAACTTGCGGGGCCGGGGAGTGTGCCTATGGTCGGTTCTCAATTGCGGTCCCACATGTGTGTGCGAACGCAATATGACGCGTGTTCCATTCAGAGAGCGGTGTCCAGACTAACCAACCGTCAGGGGTGTGACGCGAACGCGACAGGCGTGTTGTATACATGTGTACCGCCGTTTTCTTGAGGCTTTGATCCATGGCGCAATCCATGGATACAAAATTATATTTAAAAGTCTAGGGCAGGGCTTTTCCGGTGTGGTAGGCAGGGTAGTTCTACCTAGTCGCTTTGACAGAGAGTCGAGAAGATGAGGAAGTAGGCTGCTGCAAACGTAGGGATGTGTGATTTGACGGCGAGTTACTGCTGGACAGGTGGGGCCCTGCGATTTGACTTTTCATTATCATTTTAGCTGCGGCTCTATGATCGGCGTGAGTCTCCCGATTCCTGACCACCTCCATGGTATACAGGTGCCAAGTATTGTACTCCTTACTCCTTTTGGCAAATGCAATAAATACTACTCCCTCTCTCTCAGTTTACAAGGCGTGCACGTACCCCTAGGTCGTAAATTTGACCAACCTAATAGAAGTCATATACAGTATTACAAAAAACATACCATTATAAACTTCAGATGTTCTATTTTCAAACGGTATAAATTTTTGTGTTATATAGTTTATATTATCGTGATAAAATTGACAACCTAGGTATACGCATAGGACTTGTAAACTGAAACAGAGGGAGTACGAAGAAGAAGATAGAGAGAAGAAAAATAATTACTCTTATAGCCAACCTTACAGCTAACCTTGTTGTATGAGTGACCAAGTGATGACTATGTATGACATGCCAACATCAGATAGCATAACGCACCTAGATGGAGGAAGTAGTATCATGCATGCGAAGTAGGACAAAAATGCTCATTTATATCCGTCTGAAATCTCCAAGGGCGCGACCGCGCGGGTGAGGCAACGGTCGTAGTTGGCGCAGCCATGATACGGGCTGCTGACAACCCTTCGATCTGAGATTGAACGGTCGCATGCTAAGTTGCTGAAAATTTGCAGAATAACCCTCCAGGATAGGGTATTCACCCATACGTCTAGAATCGCGCCATGCAACCATTCGATCTCAGATCCAAGGGCTCTCGAAAGCCCGTATCATGGGAGCATGGAAAGCCATGTGGTTCGCATGCCCCACTCAGCATTTTTGCAATCGGAAAACTACTAGCAGTTCGCTCCTACTCATCCCCGGTCGTCCTTCAACATTACGGTAGTTCGCTCCTAGTTGTCATGTCCTTTCACATTACAACAGTTCCACTAATCCTAACCCTCCTCCCAAATCCATGGCATCCCAAATGTCCATGATCGGCAGTGAGTCCAAGGTTAGAACCATCACCGACGATGAGTTCAACATCATCTACACCCGTTCTTCCACGACAGTGAAAGGATGCCATGCTTGCTTCAGACGCATGTTCGAAAACTCAAAGGCAGAGTGGGTCGTTGGGCTAGATGTTGAGTACACCACAGTCCTGGGAAAAGAGAAGAATCTAAAGGAGGAAGAGAAGAAGAAGCCCGCCATGATCCAGGTTTACGTGCATAACTTGTTCTTTGTCTACCACATATGCCATGCCGACATAGAGTGCGAGAAATTTAAGAACTTCCTCGGGGGTGGCAAAGTCAAATTCATTTCTGTAGACTTTACAAACGACAAGGAAGTCCTGGGTCGGATAGGCCTCATTGTAGGCCAGCCCTTCGACCTCCAGAGGAATGTTTAGTGTCCTCCCGCCAGCCTTCAATGCTGACCCTCCACACAAGTTTCATCTTCCATGGCAGTGGAATGTACTAGATAGAGAACACATCAATTACGCTGCAATGGATGTGTACCTTTGTTTCAGTATCTACAAGGGTTGGATGAAGAGCGAGAACCAAGTGTGCAGTTCAAGCAAAGAAGTATCGGTCAAGAGCAAGAGGGATGAGGATGAAGTCGAACACGTGGACGAGGAGTCCGAGTAAGGTGATAGTGTTGTTGCTCATGGTGGTTGTAAAATAGTGTCTACCGGATTAGTTCCTTTGTTTAATTTCAGGGTGCTTCATTTTATTTGAGGGGTTTCTTGTGCTAAGCCCCCTGCAGAACTATGTTATGTTCCTTCTCGTTACTTTAACTCTTCAGTATGTACATACTAGTATTTCTTATAGTTCATCTTGTAGTTGGTAGTACTAACACTCATTTCTTCCCATTATATACGTACAATATATGTGGCCAACATCATATAGCCAGCAGTTTAGTTGTCAAAGAATTTCAGGGTCCTTAGTTTTAATTGAGGGGTCTGTTTTGCTAGACACCATTATTGTGAATCAAATCTCTTTTGCCATGTTATAATGACATAAATACCTATGGACCAACATGCCAGCTCTCCCTCTATGTCACTACAGTACAATAAAGTGTGGGGCCTACTTGATCCCAACAACGTTCTTATTTTCATGTAAAATTCTTTGCTTGGTTACTCCTGACAAGGCCACACTTATCACTGTGAGATAGAGAGAATCGACATGTGGGTCTATGCTTATTTTTGTCATATAACGTGGTCAATGGCTTTGACTAACAATGTCTAATGGCATTTTTCAGCAAACATCTAACGGAACGATGGCATTTTTTAGCAAGAATCTCACGGATCGGTGGCATTTTTGAGTAGTTGTAACTTCTAATGGAAAAACTGAGTAGTGAGACACAACTAGTGGCATAAATAATAAAAACCCAAGAATTAAATAGGTATGCTAATTTATTTAATAGAATTTAGCACCCCATCTAAGCACGTACTAGCTTTTTTAATAGTACTATATGCATAATTTGGCGATGAGCGCTCTCTATATGTACCACCTTTTTTCTTTAATTTCATCTTGTTAGTTTTGCTCCATGGCGCAACCCATCGATACTACTACTGTACAAAAGTATACATTTAAAAGGCTAGAGGGCAGGGCAGTCTTGCTTGGTCGGTTTCACGAGAGGCGAGGGACTTTGTGATTTGATGGCTCATTACTGCTGGAAGGCGGGGCCTTGTAATCTAATTTCTCGTATAAATGTTGTCGATGACCTGAGGAGGAGCAAAGAACCGTGCGGTATACTCAAGTTTTTCACTAGAGTACTAGTACGACGGAGGAGCACGAAACATGGGAGCCCAATGCGATATGGCGATAAAAATGATCTAATTTTCTAGTCATCGATCCCACGGCGCCGCTCATCATTACCATTGTTCTATTCATGCCTTGTAGAGAATGTGACACGTGCGGTGAAACACCCAAAGCAAAAGAAGAAACACAGGAGCAAAAGAAGAAGGAAGATTATCCCCCCCAAAAACGAAGGAAGACGCACACACAATGTCTGGGGCGCTGCTCTCTACTACATGAAGGGTTGTTGGCCGTGGAGTCGTAACTGTTTCTTGATTGCCTCCACGACCTCCATATGCTCGTGCATCTCCTTCGCCATCTTCTTCATTCTGTCCATGATGCGAGATTTCACAACATGAGCCTTCATTATCTCTTCCACAGCCGCATTACGTACCTTGACAACAGTCAGGTGCTCGATGCAGAGCTTCACCAACTCCTCCTTCTGTTCCACGACGAGGGCGTGCAACATCTTCAGAGAGGAACTACTCTTCTCATGCAGCTTCTTCCAGCCAGCGTTCTCATCCTTCACCAGGTCGAGCTTGTGGCCGAGCTTCACATTGACCTCCTCAAGTTGCAGGATTTTGCCGGTCGCCTTCTTATCCGAGGCAATACTCTTCTTCAGCAGCATCACCAAGCCGGCGGTCAACTCCCCCTGCTCATTGAGCTCAGCGGGCATGTCGTCGAGGCTCTCCTACAACATCTCCACCAAGCCGTCAATTAACTCCTTCTGCTTATTGAGCCGATTGGGCATGTCGTCGAGGAATAACGACTCCAGCGCCGCCAGCTCGGCATCTTCTCCTCCACGGCTAGGGCTCTCCTAGGAGCCCTTGCCTGCCCGTGAGAGGTCTTTCAAGGTCTCTGCGAGGAGGTGATCCATCTTTTTTTCTACGGCCTTGGTCGCTGCTACCTTGTTAAGAGTAGTACTCGACCTAGAGCTCTGCATTCTGGCCATGGCAAGGACAGACGAATAAAAAAGACTTAATTATGAGGAGGAAGGTAGAGTAATTTTCGGCTAGGTAGTTCCCCTTTTTATAACCTAGTACTAGCACTAGTACTAAAACCTGCATAGGGGAACACGTTCAGGTTTGATACGTACTACTACATGTGTCCTGGTTTATTGGTCTCCATTGTAATCTGTGCCAAAGTTTTACCATAAATTTAACTAACAAAATATTCATGCATGTCATAAAAAATTATATCATTAAAACTTATGTTCAAATGCGTTTCCAATGATATAATTTTATTAACATGCACTAACATTTCATCAGTTAATAGTTGGTAAAAAATTAGCACAAATTACAAAGTGGACTAATAAACCAGGACGAAGGTAGTAGGTGTGAGCAGGGTTAGACTTAATTATAGCATGGTAGTATTTTGGAATGTGATGGGAACCAGCTAAAGATTAATTTATGGTTTTGGTTTCAAGGCCCGAAACGGCTCCCGATGAGTTTAGTCGAATATAAATTTCAAGTACTACTTCTCAAATGTGGTCGCACAAGTCAGTGATGTAGCTGGTCGTACATGTCAGATCAAGTCGATGCGATCCCTTCGATGAGACGCGGGTCTGACCGACCGTCTGTTGGTGCGACCGATCGTAAGTATTACGCGATGGATACTTCTGGTTGTGTCTTTGGGTGATTGTCACGACCAAACATTCAAAAACTAGTGATAAATCAATTACCATCTTTTTCAAAACGACCAAGTATTTTCACAGGAATACAGTACATATAGATGGAGTGATTGTCAAGGTCGCAAACCGACATGGCGTTGCAAGTTCACTGCAGCAGCATTAGAGTAGGTCACTGCATCACTGGTGAGGAAGGAGGGCAGCTCACCTCACCTATGATGCATGCCCAGCGGCGCCGCCGTAGCTGGTCCCGGGATTTGGCTTTCCTACTGGCCATTTGAACAGTTGCACCGGCTTCTCATGTCATTCCGCAGGCATGTGCGGTCTTTCCTCCGCAGTCGACTATGTGAATATGATCTCTGCCATTAGCCCCACCTCAAAATCAATGCGACGATGCCAGATGCTGACATCCGTCGGCATCTCTCCCCTGAGATCGACTTGTGCATCCGCCTTGTGCTTCATCACACTACAAAAAAAAGACACATCCGTGACACTTTGGCTCGAATGAAGTTTTTTTGTCATACTTATGACACTTCTATGATGATAATTGTGACAAAACCCGCTATCATCATAGATGTGGAGGGCTCCTACTTCTATGACAAAAAATCATGACAACGCAGCTGCATGACATTCTTTGGGCCGTCCATGACGGAAAAAACCGTGGTAGAAGTGAGGGCGAGGAAAATTTTGGGCAGTCCTCGGTTATGGTGGGTGGTCGGGGGCCGAGCGATGCGCATTTCTCTCATACACGTACGCGCGTGTGTGCGAGGCGTTGGGCTCTAACTGAACCCAAGCGAGGCGTCGCCTAACTAAACCCGAGCGATTGCACTGCAGGCCGAGTTACTGAACCTGAGCGATCGAGCGATTCCTTCGCTACTGCTGCTAACTGAAGCCGATCAATGTTGCCTCTGGATGAATAATGAGCGTTGCTGGGGGGTTTGGATGAACAGTTCCTGGTGGGGGTGGATGAACAGGACCCCATGGTTGCCTCTAGACGAACAGGACCCCGATCGATCGAGCCGGTTGGGGCTAGATGAACAGGACGATCCCTTGGAGGGCTGGTTGAACAGTGGCCGGTGGAGGGCTGGATAAACAGTATCCTGTGGAGGGCTGGATGAACAGTAGCCCGTGGAGAGGGCTGGTTGAACTGTAGCCGGTTGAGTAGCATGCGGTGGAGGCTAGATGAACAGTCGCAGGTGGAGGCTGGAGGAGGTTGACGGTGGATGAACAATAGCCCGTGGAGGCTGGAGGAGGTCGACGGTGGAGATGAACAGTATCCCGTGGAGTCCCGTTTTGCGGTACGCCACACCCCTCCCGATGAACAGGACCCCCGTTTCGACCGTAGCGCTCCAACACAAGTTCGTTCCTCCGTTTTGCGATACGCCACACCCCTCCCAATCAACAGGAACCCGTTTCGACCATAGGAGGTCTAACACAAGTCTGTTTCCTCCTTTTTGCAGTACACCAGACCCCTATGTTGTGCATGGACAGTCGAACACAAGCTCGTTTCCTATGTTGTGCGGTACGCCAGGCCTCGTTTCCATCGGTTGTTCCATCCAAAACCTCCCGACGATGCATTCCGTTCCGACCCAGCCGGTTGGCTCCCCATGAACACGACGATGACATAGTTTCTCCGCTCTGACCCAGCCATGTACACGAGCCCTGGCCGTACGTATGCACGAGTTGGCGTTCAAGACCCTGCCCGTATGTACGTACATGGCCGTATTTACTTTCTTGCACCCTGGCCGTTGTACGTACGTGTACATGCTAGGTGTGTGCCTCTACTACGACACGTGCGCGCTTCTACATCGACCAGTATGTACATACACGTTCGCGACCAGAATGACAATGCTACGCACGCTTCGACCAGCTGGGTGCCGACTGTCAGGCACTTCCTTGTGTGCGAAGATTTAGCTGGTGGGTCCTAGTAGTCAAGGGGGCGAATTGTTTTTTCCCAGACGCACTAGATGTAGCTGGTGGGTCCCAGAAGTAAGGGGGGAAACGTTTTTTTCATGAAATACGGTGGCCCGTCCGGTGGGTCCCTGCTGTCAAGTGGAGGAATAATTATTTTGCGCGTAATACTCCCTCCGTTTCTTTTTACTCCGCGTATAAGTTTTGGTCAAAGTCAACCTACACAAAGTTTGACCAAATTTAGATTAAAAATATGAACATCTACAATACTTAAACTATATAATACGAAAATATATTTCATGGTCCATCTGAAAATGTTGATTTTATATTATGAATGTTGATATTTTTTAATATAAAGTTAGTCAAACTATGCAAAGCTTGACTCTGACCAAACCTTATATGCACACTAAAAAGAAACGGATGGAGTAATAAGGAGGAACTTCCTTGCGGCCGCCGTGGACCCAGCTGTCAGCCTCTCCATGTACAGTACTCTTCCGATGGAAGTCGTTCCTTGACCATGTTGACCACGCCGAGCCGAGAGCACCAGGGCGGTGGACGACGGCGAGGTCCTAGGAAGGGGACGACACGGCAGTGGATGCCCACACGTAGAGGAGTATGAGGGTTCACCGAATCGGCTACGGTGTGAGGCTACCGTCACCACAAAATAACAGGGGGTCTGGGTGAGTAGAGGGATGGCCTGGCCAGCGGTGGGAGTAGTAGGGGGCGGTGTGGCCTCCACGACATCACAGCCGGCCACGGGAGGCAGGAGCACGCGGCACGACCGGCGCTGGTTTGGGCGGCTAGAGCAAGAAGACCAGAGGTTGAAGAAACACTACGGCCGTTGGATGGACATCGTTCGGTCACTGGAGCTGGAATCGTTCATATTAACTAAGTTGACAAAGCCCTCCATCCCCGTCAACTTAGTTGGCCCACAAGTCAGACACCCACTATGGTGGGTCCCAGCTAGCAGGGGGTATTCATTTTTTTGTGCGTAATAAGGAGGCACTTCCTTGCGTGCGAAGATATAGCTGGTGGGTCCGACCTGTCAGCGGGGGGGGGCATTTTTTGCAAAATATAGAGGCCCTTCCGGTGGGTCCCAGCTGCCAAGTGGAGGAATCATTATTTTGCGTGTAATAAGGAGGCATTTCTTTGCATGCGGCCGTGGACCCAGCTGTCAGCCTCTCCATGCACAGTCTACTTCCAATGGTATCGTTCGTTGACCACGTTGTCCACGCCGTGCCGAGCGCATCTGTCAGCGTTCTGGGAACGAGGGTCCCTAGACTTGCCTGCCTGCGGCCTGCGGCGTGGCTCAAGGGGCAGCCCAGCATGGCCCATCTTCATCAGTAGGAGCTCAAGACCCTCGCGAGGGGCCAGCCTCGCGGGGAGGACGACAGGGGGCTTCCTCAGGCACGGCCTCATCAGGCTGCCTCGCGAGGAGGCAGACAGATCAAGGCGGGGTACCTCACGAGGTGGCCATGATGCAAGCCATGACGACCGAGAGCGGCAGGCGGGCGCCAGCCCATGCAGTGTCCTCCTTTCCTCTTTGGTGCAAAGGGGGCAAGCGCAGGCGAGAGCATCAAGCAAAGACATCCGTTTTGGTGAAACAAGACCAAGACCGTCGCAAACGGCAGGAAGGAAGTCATTTTGGAGCCTAAGCCGGCGTCACCACCAGAGCCTTTGGTAGGCGAGGACCAACTTTAGTCAGGATAAGTGTACTAGATGTTCCCCTTCAAAATGGCCAATTGTTGGCGCCCTTCCCGCTCAATATTTGGGAAGAGGCCCAGGGCCTTTTCCTACAAATAGGACTAGCCACCCACAAGGTAGAGGAGGGAGATCATCATCTAGAAACCAGCAGAGAAAGAGCGAATGAACTCCCCTGAGCAGTTCGTAGAACCAGCAAAGAACAGACCCTCGCGAGGCTGTTCTTCCTTGTATTGTTCATCATCAGCCCAAGAGGCAATCCACCACACCACAAACTAGAGTAGGGTATTACACCACAATGGTGGCCCGAACTAGTATAAACCCTGTGTCTCTTGAGTTGTTCCTTTCATAGCTTAGATCATAGCGAGGCGGTGAGGTGCAGGTAGGTAGAGGGCGTAATCGCCGCGCGCACCCCAGTGTTTGAATCTAGAGGGTCTGCCGGAACCCAAAATCCGACATTTGGCGCGCCAGGTAGGGGTGCGCCGGAATTCATCTCCCGCCGCCCTGTTCTTCACCGACCATCGCATCCATGTCGGACGCTTGTCGGGCCCGCGCCGAGCACCGAGCCGCTCTCGCTTCCCGCGTCGCCCAGACGGCCCCCTTCGGCGGCTGCCCCCGCCGTTCCCTGTCACCTGCCGTCAACGCCGCCACCGGCCCGGCGGGGAACGAGCAGCAAGCATCGTCCCAGCATCCATCCGTGAGGCGAGACGGCCGCACTACTACTCCCTCACTCACCCCAGCTAGTTCTTCGTCCCGCGCACTCCGCGCGCCCATGGAGGCTCGAGCGGCGCTCATCACGGCAAACGAGCTCCTACACTACCGCCCAGTCGATGACGTCTACGAAGAGTGTCTCGACTGCGTCGCCGAGCTCGTCCGTGCCGCAGGGGGTTCCCGGCACCGTCCATCTCGCTGCATCGTGCCCCGCCCTGCGCGGGCAATGAAGCTCCGGGGGCGCCTCAATCGCCTCCCCCTCAAGAAGGCGCCCTGGCCCCAAGGCGCGTGGCCACTGGGCGGAACCCACTCCGTCCGGTGCCCGCGCAACGAGAGCAGAGTTGCCAAGATGTCCCTCGTCCCCAAGAAGCTGCCCGAGTGCTCCCTGCTCCGGCCCGTCGCGACCACGCTCCTGTTCCAGCACGCCAAGACCCCACGCTGCTCACAGTTGCAGCACATGGGGACCCGCTAGACCAAGCTCTTCGTCACCAAAGGCCTCCCGTGGCCACCGCAGGCTGCCGCGCCTTCACCACCGAGCTGCGCAGCATCGCATGGCCTGGCAAGTTCAAGCCAGACCTGCCTCCTCGCTATGACGGCACGGCCGACCCTGCGGAGTTCCTCCAGCTCTATGAGCTGGGCATCGAAGCCGCCAACGGGGACGAGAAGGTCATGGCGAACTGGTTTCCCATGGCACTCAAGGACGGGGCCCGCACCTGGCTCCTGAACCTGGCTTCTAGCACGATCTCCTCTTGGGACGAGATGCGCACCCGTTTCATCGCCAACTTCCAAGGTACTCACGACCGGCCACCTGCCGTGAGCAACATGCGCCGGATCAAGCAGCAACCAGGGGAGACCCTGTAGAAGTACATCTAGCGCTTCAACAACGCACGCCTCAAGATTCCCAAGGTGACCGAGGAGGCCATCATCTCAGCCTTCTCCGATGGTGTGCGTGACGTCAAGATGAAGGAGGAGCTGGCGATGCATGAAGATCTGTGCACTTCCTTGGAGCTGTTCAACTTGGCGACCAAGTGCGCCAGGGCTGAGGAAGGGCGCCTTTCCCACCTCGAGTTGCCAGCCGTAGACCCAGAAGAGAAGAAGTCCAAGGCCAAGGACGTGAAGCGCAAGGGGGCTGCCGTGCTCGCGGCAGAACCAGACACCAAGCAGGGTAGAGATCAGCCCGAGTCTTTCAAGGGCAGCCGGTACTGTGTGTACCATAACCTCCACACCCACAACACCAACGAATGTCAATAGCTCTGAGCCATGCGAGAAGGGAGGATTGGCCGACGCCCCGACCGCAACGATCGAGGCTACGGCCGAGGAGGAGGAAGGAACGCAGGATGCTGGGAAGACCGCGGCCCTCGTCAAGGGTGGCGCGACCGACCTCGCAAGGATCGCTGGCAGGATCAGCCTCGCGAGGGAGACTGGAGGGATCAGCCTCGAGGATCGTCCACAAGGAAACGCTGGCCTCCCTCCACAGCTGCCGCAGCTAAGGAGAAACGAGGACCATCATCAAGATGAGGGGGCTGGGGGCTTCCAGGAGCCGTGCGCGATCGCCTGCATCCTCGGCGGAACTCAAGCCCCAGCCTCTCAATGCATCTTCAAGCAGTTCGCCCGCGAAGTGAATGCAGTCCTCCCCAAGCTCGAAGCCACGCGCCCCCTCAGGTGGTCGGCGTGCGCCATCACGTTCAGCTCAGCGGATCAGCTCAAGTGCGTGGCCACAGCCAGAGTCCTCCCGATGCTTTGCTCCCCAGTCATCAGCAACGTGCAAGTCACCAGGACCCTCATCGACGGCGGGGCAGGGCTCAACGTCCTGTCCGTAGAGACATTCAACAATCTCCAAGTGCCTTACGATCAGCTTCAGCCAACCAAGCCTTTCTCTGGAGTCACCAATGGTTCCATGGTTCCGATTGGGCAGGTCCGCCTCCCTGTCACCTTCGGGGCGCGCAAGAACTACCGCGCCGAGCTCATCGACTTTGACATCGCCCACATTTTCCTGCCATACAACGCCAACCTCGGGTACCCAGCTCTCGCCAAGTTCATGGCCGTGACTCATCACGGCTACAATGTCCTCAAGATGCCAGGAAGCGGCGGAGTCATCACGGTGCCTTGTGAAGAAAGAAACGTAGTGTGCTCCCTGGAGCGAGCTTTTCAGGCCGCATCACTTGAAGACCCAGATCGCGGGAGCGGGAGGCTCCCTGAGACCACTCCCAAGAAGAAGAATACATCGCCAGGCCTGACCCCTCAGGAGGCAGGCCCCTCAGGGTCTACGCCTGCTCAAGGGGCACCTCCTTCTATCGCATAGGAAGGCGCGCCCGGCGCCCTCCTCAAGCAAGGCTCGGGGGCTCCCTCCTGGGGGGCCACCGACCTTGCTAAGGTCACGAGGGAGGCGCTCGAGCACCACTTGGAGGCGTGTTTCAAAGCATGTTTCCCTCAGGAAGGAGCAAGGCAAGGAGGGCCAAACCCTCAGGAGTTCGTCAGTCAAATCACGCAGGAGTTGCAGGAGTCAAGAGTCAAGAGTGGCAGCCGCCGCTTCCCTGCCGCAGCTCCCCATCCAAGCGAGGATGGTGGGCTACGCGTCTGCATCGACATCTCAGGGCTTAAACGAGCCGTCTCTCAGGAGTGCTTCTAGCCCTCACGCGCGGGGCGCTGCGAAGGCCCACCCCACAGCTATGTTCGCATGCCCTACGGCTTGCCGAACGCGGCCGCCGCGTACCAGCGCCTCATGAGGAGCATCCTGGAGACTCAGGAGGCCAGGCATTCCGCAGCCCTGGCAGAGATGGAGATGGTCCACGAGGAGCCACCAGCGCCTCCGGAACCTCCCGAGGCTCCTGGGCCTGGGGGCTCGTGAAGATCGGCTTCCACAACCCGCGACGTCTGCTACTTCAACACCCCTTCACCTTCAACGCTATCAGGTGACATCCTTCAAGTTTTGTTTCCAGCTGGGAGCGCCCCCAGGGCTGCATTATTCCCAGGCCGCGTGGGTCCGTCCCTGCGGCATGTATCCCCTTTTTACTTTATGTTCCTTTCTCACTTTGTTGGGGGCGCCCCTCGGGCTACATCATCCCCAAGTCGCTCGGGCCAGACCCAGTGATGTATGCCTTACTTGCATCTATCTAAATGAACTCGCTTCTTCATGATTAACGTGCTTGACCTAGTTGCCTGCTCAACTGACACCAACCGATGGAGCTGCTCCCCAATGGCACATCGCTTGCGCATGGGTCCGTCCCTGCAACGCCGAAAAACCTGAATGGCTGAGCTCTGGCCGCGGCAGCCCCGCACAATGCCACCTCGTCAGGCCTTCAGTGCCTCGTCACCTCTCCAAAGCAACCAACGGCTGACCCCCGCTTGTCATAGCGGACTCTTGTTCTTCTTGTGGTGGGCTTGCAGGATCCCTTCAAGGAGCAGCGCCAGGCGAGGCCCTCACGGCATCTTCTTCACCCTCGTCCGCGCGTACCGCTTGCACGTTAAAGGGGGGGTACCTGAGCATCGCGACTCATGGGCTCCTACTGGCTCTCCAGCCCTCACCCTCTGGCCTTTTCCACGGCATCGCGACCTGGCATACTAGCAACGGCTGAGACCCGCTCGAGGGCCGGGACCCGAGGACGTAGAGCAGAAAGGGGAGCAAAGGCGAGAGGGAAGAGGCACGCGGGGACCTCGCCGGGCAACCCCTCGTCGGCCGATGCGCGGACCTAGCGCCGCACCAAGAAGCGGTTCCTGACTCTTGAGTTAAGTCACCCTCCGAAAACACTAGCTATCGCAGCACCGTCTCTGCATCCAATGCAATCCCGTGTTAGCAACGTCACGTTCCTTTCTCACCAAACGATGGCTTCTTGAGCGCTAAAGGGGACCTCCTGAGCATCGCGACTCAGGGGCTCTTACTGGATCCCGGGCCGCTCACCTCCTGGCCTTGACCACGGCATCGCGACCTGGCATACCAGCGACGGCTGAAGCCGCCTTGGGCCCAGGACCTATCACCGCAGAGCACCAAGCCCTCGTGAGGTTCGAAAGGAAGAACTAAGCTAAGACGGAATAAGCATCTCGCACTACTTCATGGCAAGGACTATATTAACAAACAGAGCCACATGTATCTTACAAGCCCCTAGGGGGCGCGCTCTCCGATTCCTCGCAGGGAACAGAGGGAACAGGTCCTAGAGAATGCTAACTACGCGTTCCTCCACAAAAGACGCCATCATCAATAGTGGGCCGTCAGGCACCGGCGCCAACCTCATCCAGGTCAGAGGCGGCGGCGGCCTAACGAGCCCGTCCTGCACCAAGAGCAGCGCAGACTCGGGGGCTCGTAGCTGTCATCGCTCGTCTCCGGAGTCACGAAGAGCTCGGCGGAGTCGCTGGATCCTCCGGCACCCCCGCCGCCTGAGGAGCCGCTGAGGGAGCGGATGGCAAGCCTGGTCCTCGCCGCGGCAGGGCCCCGACCACCTCTCTCAGGGCAACACTCCAGCCGGCGTCCGTCCGTGTGGAAGACCTTGAAGAGCATCATGGAAGCGCCATCGTACTCCAGGTGGATCGCAAGGGTGCCCCTCGTCCTGTAGACCGGGGCGATCTCGCCCCAGCCTCGAGTCATGAAGACTTTGCCCGGGGCGACGACCTCGACCTCCGCTTCGGTTGCGAGGGTGTTGAAGCCGGCGTGCTGCAACCAGAGCTCCAAGTATCCCCCCTGCGGCATCACGAAGGCAAAGGAAGGAGGAAGGCGAATCCAAGACCGAGGAGGCATGGCGGCGTGGAGCACAAACTCTCAGGAGGATCCCTCGGCGTGAACTCCAAGAGGGACAACACGCACCGCCGTGACCCGCCGGCGCCGACGGCTGCATCGTCCATGGCACTCGACATCAACTCCAGCAGGGCCCTCAAGGTGGGCGTACAAGGGCAGCGGGAACCCTGGCGGCGGCCGCTCGCACCAAGGCCTCGACACCTCCTGCTGGGCGCCCTCACCTCGACAGCATAGGGCTAGCCGTTTCTTCGGCGGAAGCGGGTGGGGACCCTCTTGGGGAACCTTTCCCTTCTCTTCCGCAGAGAACCGGTGGATCGGAGCCATTGCGGCAAGGTGGAGCAAGGACGGAAAAGAAGGAGAAGCAAGAAGAGATGGACTGGAAGGGCACGCGCCGTTCCATACTTATAGCTGGTGGAGGCCAACCGTCGTCCTCCACGATCGCAGGTAATCATGACCCGCTTTGCATGCAGGGACTTGACAATTCGCGCAGTCGCCGAGGCGTCGTGGGGAAGCAGGGCCGCCCACGACCAACCAACCGCCACGCGGCGCCCGAGGCCGCAGGCTGTTAGGGCCCGCGGCGCTTTGCACTTGCCCCTTCGTTTCTCTGCTCAGCCAAGTCCGGGCGCGCCTTGGGCCCGGGGGCTACTATCGGTGTTGTGGGAACGGGGGTCTCCAGACTTGCCTGCCTGCAGCCTGCGGTGTGGCTCAAGGGGCGGCCCAGCACGGCCCATCTTCATCAGCACGAGCTCAAGACCCTCGCGAGGGGCCAAGCCTCGCGGGGAGGATGACAGGGGGCTTCCTCAGGCACGGCCTCGTCAGGCTGGCTCGCGAGGAGGCAGAGAGATCAAGGCGGGGTACCTCACGAGGTGCCCATGACGCAAGCCAGGACGACTGAGGGCGCCAGGCGGGCGCCAGCCCACGCAGTGTCCTCCTTTCCTATTTGGTGCTAAGGGGCAAGCACAGGCGAGAGCATCAAGCAAAGGCATTCATTTCGGTGCAATAAGACCAGGACCGTCGCAACGGCAGGAAGGAAGTCATTATGGAGCCCATGCCGGCGTCACCACCAGAGCCTTTGGCAGGCGAGGACCAACTTTAGTCAGGATAAGTGTACTAGATGTTCCCCTTCAAAATTGTCAGGACCCCGACTCGATGTCACATTGATCTAGCCGGTAACACCTCATATCACCTCGCCTTACCTTTGCCCGGGACCGTTTGCGCCTTTTGGCTCACGTATATGATAGTGTCGCTAGCATCCATATGATAAGGAGCCCGGGCTGACATGACTAGTCGTAAACCCAAAGTGTCACAGACTTACAGGGACAGGCATCCATGACCCAGCTTCGAACGTGTCGGTCATCAGCAAGTGGGTCCGGGCTGTAGCACTGGGCTAGCAGGACTCCGGTAAACCGGGCTGTAGCGGGCTAACAGGACTCCGGTACTCAATGCGTGACATTTCCCCGAAGGGACAGACACAGGAACGAAGAAGGACACATGCCGGCCAGCCTAAGTGTTCCAGAGCAGTAGCAAGCTACCATGGCTCAGCGGTAACACTAGGAGACATTTCCCGGTAAGAGAGGCTACTAAAGATAAACAACTAGATAGTCAGATCCCACACATACCAAGCATTTCAATCATACACACAATATGCTCGATATGTGCAAATACAACGAAGCATCACAACATGACTCTACGACACAAGTACTTTATTTAAGGCTCAGGGAGCCATACATAACATACACAAAGGAACGGGCCTCACGACCCAACATTCAAGTCATACAGTCATACAAACCAGCAGTGGAAGTAACTTGTCTGAGTACAGACAACTAGTAAAATAAAAGAGGCTTGGAAAGCCTAACTATACTACGTGGTCCTTCATAAGCTCAGGATCACCACCTGGGCCTTTAGCCTACTCGTTGATGTCAACGTCTACGTAGAACCCCTCAGAAGGGGTTGCAGCGTCTTCTGAAAAATGTAAATTACAGCAACATGAGTACAAAGGTACTCAGCAAGACTTACATCAGATCCTACATACATGCACATTGTCAAGAAGGGTTGGTGGAGTTATTGCAGCAAGCCAGCTTTGACTCTTGGCTAGACTATCCTACGATACTCCAACTTGAAATGGTTTTGCGCACACGAGTCCACTACCCACCACTTCAATACACTACCGAGGATCCGCCTCCGTCTTCCTACGGAAGAGCCATCCTCGGCACTCACACTTATCTTGAGGCTTTTAGTAGTTTCCATTTACTTGTCTATGAACTGTATAGGCAACCAAGTAGTCCTTTACCGCGGACGCGGCTATTCGAATAGATCATGTTAACCCTGCAGGGGTGTACTTCTTCATACACGCTCTCACCACTTACCGTCGTTTACACGACATGTACTCGGCAACCTTCAAGCGGAAGCCCAACGTGGGTGTCGGCCACGACCTACCTAATCACTTAAGCCTCCAGTCCAGGTTTATCGCCTATTCAGGTTCCATCCGCAGGGAGTCCGGCCGAGCTTTCCCATACGGCCCCGAACGATGTGAATAGGGTTCCCGAGATACCTAACGGGTATTCGGTACACCCGGCCACGTACCTACCGCATCACAGCCCACCCCTACGGTCAGCGCTGTCCACGGCCTCCAGTAGGCTACAAACACCAGAAACTACTTGCAACTCCTAGACGGAGAACTAGGGTGAATAAGAAGCCGAGAGGGTCCATTGGTTTCGGGCCCAATGCATGGTAGTAGCTGATTCTTAAATCACACATACAGATCTCAGTGCTTAAGGTCGGCTTCAATGAAACAACCCACCATGTACTCCTACATGGCCTCTCATCGATACCTTTACCAAATCGTGTTCACCACACCACTCTCATTACCGACATAATCATTTCACTCTAGCCCATCACCCAGATGAACCAGACCTGACCCGACTCTAAGCATAGCAGGCATAGCAAGGTAGGAACAACACATACATATGGCTCAATCAACTCCTACACATGCTAGTGGGTTTCATCTAGTTACTGTGGCAATGACAGGTTATGCAGAGGAAATGGGTTCAACTACCGTAGCACACAGCAGTTTGAATCGCGTTGTCTTAATGCAGTAAAAGAGAGCAGGAGCGAGAACATGGGATTGTATCGATATGATCAAATGGTTGGTTGCTTGCTTGATGGTTCGATGCACTGATACGGTTCTTCGTTAGGGTAATCACGGTACTCCTCGGAGGCAGAACCTGTCGCAAAGGACACCGATACACAACCATCACCAAACAATGTGCAACAATATGATGCATGCATGAAACATGGCAATATGAGTGTGTTGGGCTAATGCAACTAAGACCAGAAGGGTTTGAACCAATTTGAATCATTGTTCTGCATTTTAAAGTGCTTTTCCTTGTTCTGCATTAAACATCAAGTCAACTTGTTTAGTCATGCATGAAAATAGTGCAGATGGATAGATTGGATTTTTCTGATCATTTTTCATATATAATTTGTCTGATTTGGAGTTACAGAATAAAAGTTATGAATTTTTGAAGTTTAAATTATATTCTGGAATTTCCTGATTTAATTTAAATCCAGAAATATATATATTGCGCCAGCATGACGTCAGCACGACGTCAGCGGTCAACTGCGGCTGGCTGGGGTCAAACCTGATGTGTGGGGTCCACACGTCAGTGACAGGGGGGTTTAACAGAGGTTAGTTTAATCCTAATTAAGAGTTAGTGGCGCTGGGGCCCACTGGTCAGTGTCAGGGGGGTTAATTAACAGAGGTTGATTAAGTTTAAACTAATCCTAACCCAAATTAGCAGGGACGGGCCCCACTTGTCATTGAGCCAGGGGAGGTCAAACCGCCTGGTCAACCGGGGCTAACACGCCGGCGTTTAGCCGCCGGCGGCAGCAAACGCGGCGGAGGGCGCGGGATTCCCACTCCGGCGCCCAATCGAGCAACGGAAGGCACGCGCGGGAAGCTGGGGCTCGTGCGCACCCACTGGTGCCCTCCGTTTCACCGGAGATGGCTTAGATCGACGGCGGCGACCACTTGGGCGGCGGCCGGAGTTCGGGCGCGAGCGGGATCGGGCTGCGGGGCACTGGGAGGCCACCTGAGGGGCTCGGCGGCACCCTCGTGGCACCGGGAGCATGATGGAAGGCTCGGTTTGGGCGGAGGCGGACCGTGACGGCGACGGCGACATGGACGGCGGCGAGAGGCTTCGGCCGTGGTGGGGAGGAGGGCTACGGTGAGGGAACGAGGGGGAGAAGAGAGGGGAAACGGAGAGGGTCTCACAGCGGGACCAGCGAGCGCGAGGGCGAGGTCGGGGATGCCCGGTAGCTCCCGAATCGACGGCGAGTACCCACGGCGGCCGGAGGCGAGGATGGCGACGGCGATGGCTCCACGGGGTGCTCCGTCTTGCGTGGCTCGACGAGGAGGTAGAGGGGGTTGCGGCGGAGCTGGGGAGCGTGTCGGGGAGGCGAGGGGAGGCCGGTGGCGGCGGCTATGGCGAACGGCGGCGATGGGTGCGTTCGGACACGGGAGAGAGAGAGCGAGGGAGAGGAGAGGAAGAA